>NW_006208456.1:2761924-2781024 GCF_000334495.1 Tupaia belangeri chinensis
TTCCCATTTCTGTTTGGGTCATAGCTCCATGGAGTACTGGTCCCGCATCCTCTACCCCCCTTTTTTCTCTCTCTCCTTCACATACACACAAACACCATCAGCCCCTGACAAGCTGCTAAAACCTGCAGCCTCATTCTCAAGATGTGTATTGGTGAAATTTACATGGCATTCACTGTGGAGCCCATGGTAATGCAGAAGGTGTATGCGTTAATATTCCAGCAACCAACCCCTACCTGGATGAGTGGATGGAGGTCACTGAGCTCTGCAGTCATATGCAAGACAAGGCTCTGACCTGTACACCTGCGGGCATGCTATGCAGTGAGGCCTGAAATTCCTTTCACTGCCCGAGATGACTCTAAGCACCTGCTTCTAAAGTATGCCTGTGATCGTGATGTTCTCCCATTTTTTGAGCTCCTAAGATGTGTCAGGCACTGGGGGAAACAGGACATCCTTACTATCTGTGACAGTAGGGGAATGGACACAGTCTTTTATGCTCACTGAAAAACTGCTTAGTCATGTATGGTGGGGGCCAGCTAGGGAGCATTTCTCCAAGTCATGACTTTGACTTAGGTCTTAAGGGCTGAGGAGGAGTTCCCCGTGGAGGGAAGGGAGGTATGCCAATGAGAAGACAGGACATATGCAAAGCCTGAGCAACTGGGAGGGATCACAAGGAGCTCCTGTGGCTGCAGTTTAGAGAAGAAGGGTGTAAGGGGAGGGAGAAAGCTGAAGGAATAGGATGGAGTCTATTATAGGGGGCTTCCATTTAGTAACCTCCTTGTCTTAGATAGAGGGATGCATTCTCCACATCGAAACCACCAGCTGGCCCTGGAGTAGACAGACTATTTATCTGGAATTCTGAACAGCAAAGAGTCGCTTGTACAGGGAGGAAGCTGGATGTTAATCTCCATCAACCCACCCAAAGCCACTCCAAATAAACAACCATCGACAGAAGGACCACAAGGTTGCCATGCTCAAAGACAGTCCTTCAGCCCTGCTTCTAACCAGTCTTCCTTCCACGTGATGGCCCTTTCATAGACATTGTGGAGCTGCCAATGCGGCAGGTCTAGCCTGGTTCCTGGGCTTCTGCTGCCAAGGCGCAGCAACTGGACCATGCCCCTTCCTCCCTGACCCTTTCCTCAGGTACCTTCACTCCTCTAAACTGAATTCTCCACTCCCTTTGGGCCCTGGGTTCCTCTGGGGACTCAGCCTCTGTCAGGTTCTTGCCTTCCAGTCTCATTTTGCTTGGCCTCAGGTTCCTCTCCGATCCCACAAGCTCATGCTGTTGAAGTTTCATCAAGTCTGGGTGTCGCACTTCACATCTCCAAGCCCGTGTACTTTGCAGCCTCCCTCAGGGCTTCGTTTCCTAGATAGGAAAGGCATGTGTGCTTTATATCAAACAGATAGCTGGGAAGTGCCTACAGCATTTCAGTCATCGATTATCAAGCACCCCTTTCAGGCAGCAGAGTGGCCAAGAAGAATAAGGAGCAGTTCGTATCCTCAAGGAGCTTCCAGTACAGTAGGAAAGGCAGACAGCATATATCATGTTAGTGCCATGACAGAGAAGCTCAGGGTACAATGTGAATACAAAGATGGAGGACCGAGTCCAGGCTGGGAGGACAAGTGACTGGGACGATCCTGAAGAAGATGCTGTATGAGCTGGGCCTGAGACTTGGAAAGTCTGAGCCAGGAGAAAGTGGAAATGGTGGCAGAGAGGGGGCAGAGCAGTGATTACCAAAGCAAAGTCCCCCAAATTAAACCCACACCAGGCTCTACCATGTTCCCTTTATCAATGGGGTGCCTGATCTGAAAAACATTGCCATATTTTAAAATGATATTCCAATGTGGAGCCAGGAGGTGGCATGTTGGTGGAGATACTGGACTCTCACATGGCTAGCTACAGTTCAAGTCCTGGATCTGACAGCTTGCTTTCTCACTTTCCCTCTCTCTCTCTCTGTCGCTCTCTGGTGAGCATATGCACCCTACAGAAAATTTAAAATAATAATAATAAATTAATTTAATTAAATAATTATTTAAAAATTATGTTCAGGGCCAGCAGATAGTGTAGCAGTTACATCACTGGACTCCCACGTGGTGGACAGCAGTTTGAGTCCCTGACCTGGTGGCTTCAAAATCACACCAGGCGTGTGTATATGTGTGCCCAAGATCCAGGGAGGAGAATGGAGAAGGGACTGCAGCATGGCCATCCCCCCAGGAGGTGATTTTTTTACTTTCCCTCTTGGGGGAGGTGATTTTTTACTCTCTCTCTCTCTCTGTTGTGCACACCCCCTAAGGCAAAAACCTTTTTGAAAAATGATATTCGAATTAAATTTAAATGAGATTCAATGTGGATGAACTGGAACTATGTGGAGCACTTGAGAATGCAGTGAGGCACATGTGTAGATATTTGAACAGCCATTCCCCACATTGGTACGTGGATGGAGGTCGCTGAGATATATAGCCATACACGAGGCAAGGCCATGACCTATACAAAACTTTATATAGCTTGGATGAAGTCAGAAAAAGCATTTTTATCAAAATTTTCACATGACATAGAACTGGAAGAATAAACTATAAAACTGGAAAATAGAAACAAGATATAAATGGATCTAGATAAGCTGAGATTTAATACAGATAAGTGAAAAAGTCTTGCATCTTAGTCCAAAAAAAAAAAATCAATAACTAATGTAGTATTTGTTTTGATGGCAGTTCACATGAAATGACCTGAATTTGGTTGTTCTGGGGTGGAATGGGGAAGAGAGAACAGAGACCGTTGAAAAGGGAGAGCCTAAATAGCACTAGTTTAAAGGAAACTAACAATGCACTCTTCTAAAAGGTCTAGTGCCATCGTGGATAGAATCCAGGGCTCAGAACAGCGACAGTAATCATGTGTGTACTCCATACTGTCCAGACACAAAGGAAGTTTTGCACTTCTTTCTGCTGCTGTGTTTTAAGTGGCATATTATGACTGTAAAGCATGTCTAGGGGAAGGTAGTCTGAATGGAGATAAATAAACCCAAGAGGAATAGTTGAGATATTGGTGAAGAAAAATCTTGGGTGGGGCAGATTCTGGCAACTTTTATGTATTTTCAGGATTATTGGGTAAAAGAAGATTCTGCTTGTTCTATGTTTGGGTTAGTCCTAACAGGTTAACTGCTATTACCCAACCGAAATGACCCAAAACATTATTTATGCTCACAGTGGCAGGGAGGGTGGGAGGGGCTTTGATCCACATGGCCACTCAAGGACCTAGGATCCTTCCATTCTGGAGTTCCAATGTCTTACAGAAATCCTTTCACCTTAGTATTCAGTCAATGGATGGGAAGAGTTGCCCAATGGCAGAACAGATACTATTGCTGAATAATGAGATCTTTGACACTGGATGTACTTCAAGAGAAGCTGAATAGGACATTCCAGAAAGGCTTTCTACACAGAAGAACAACCTCTAAGGAGTGTCTTATCTGTGAAAGGCCTAGAGTTTTCCTAAGATTTCATTACCTCTCTTTGCTCAAGGTTTCCTCTCCACTCTTGGCCTTGGGCTCCTCATTGTCAACATTCAGAGCTTGACTGGTGGGAAGACAGAATGGCCCTGCCTCCTGAAGCTCAAGGGGTCTCATTGTTGTTGGCTAGGAGTCCTCACACCACTGAGGGCTCTCATGAGCTATGAGCTAACTCAGGATTCAGTGGTGACATGATAGCAGGTTTCAACAGAGTCAGTGAAAACCAAATAATCCTGGGGACCAGAGGAAAAGAGTGTGAAGGGCCAAAGAGATGCATAAGAAGACCAGTCCTTATTTATTTTATTTATTTTGGAGAGTTTTTTTGTTTGTTTGTTTGCTTGCTTGCTATAGGGCACGTACTTGCACTCTCTCTCAGAGAGACAAAGAGACAGAAAGTGAGAAATCACCCCCCAGGGGAATGGCCAAGCCACAATCCCTTCTCCTCCATTCTCCTCTCAGGATCTTGGGCACGCACGCACACGCGCCTGGCGTGAGTTCAAGCCACCAGGTCCGGGACTCGAACCACGGCCAACTACATGGGAGTCCAGTAACAGCCATTACGCTAACTCCTGGTCCCAGACCAGTCCTTATTTTAAAATATGTACCTAAAGGCCAATCTCACAGATACCTCTGCCTTAGCTTCGCATGCATCCAGCACACCCCAGGGATGAGACGGGGAAAGAGGATGTAAGGGGAAGTTCATGGTACCATGCAAAAGGTTCCTGGGCTAGTAAAGAAGGAAGATATAAAACCCAAATGGATCAGTCCATCTCCTGAGCGTCAAGGGGCAAAAGGAAGCTGGGGGACCCATTATGTAAGCAGGCTTGGAAGGCGTACCCACTTTCACACCAACAGCATCAGGTCAGATGGAAACAGTGGTTTTCAAATGTTTTAACCCCAACTCAGGGTAAGAAGTCCATCTTTTAACACAACTCAACACACGTAGACATTTACCTTCAACGGAAACAGCTTATTCTCAGGGGTTCCGTTACCTCTCTTCTGTTTG
The DNA here is from genome assembly GCF_000334495.1 of Tupaia belangeri chinensis. NCBI lineage: Eukaryota > Metazoa > Chordata > Mammalia > Scandentia > Tupaiidae > Tupaia > Tupaia belangeri. The sequence continues at coordinate 2,766,428 of NW_006208456.1, forward strand.
CTAATGCTGGTTGTGACTCACTTCCGTGATTTCACAGCTCACAAAAGTATTTCAGTGCTCACCTGGGCAGTGGTACAGACACAGCTGCTGGAGTCCCTGACAGAAGTTGGGATAACCCAGGGCAAATCCAGACCAGGAGGCAGGAAGGAGCAACCATGATGGTCGATCTAAATGTCCCCCAGGAAGGTCTTGAAACTCTTGATCCTGCAGAAAAAGAAGGCCTAGGGAAGGAGGGTTCCATCCTCTGGCCTTCATATCTGCCAGGAAATGACGTTCCTTTGCTGGTTTAGTTAGAAGATGGTGAGCAGGGTTCTTCATGCTCACCTAGGGCAGTGTGAGGGGGAGCTGACTAAAACCTCAGTGGAAAAGATTTTCATTCTACACAGCCTTGGGGGGTGAGTACGTGTGGAGAGGGAGATAGCAAGAGACTTTACACACTAACAAAGGTTCACCTGATATTTCCTCTTGTTAAAAGTAAGAGAAGGGTGCTGTCATTAACAACTGTGTAGGGCCAGCATGGTAGTGCAGTGACAAGGTGCTGTTGAAGCACCATATGGGAGATCAAGGTTCGGTTCCCTGGTCAACCTGTATTTACCAGGCATAAGTGCCCATGAGGCTGGCTGGCTGGGAAGACCGATGGGTGGGATTGGGCTGTGAGGCTCCATTGAAGGTGCTTGTCTTTCTCTCTCCTCTCTCTCCCTCTTTCTCATGAAAGAGCTAAAGAAAATTAAAAAAAAAAAGTTTAAATGTATGTTAATCTGAGAGTTTTTCCCAGAGGACAGGTGAAACACTAGGTAGTTTGAGCAGGTCTTGTCCAGCCATAGGGTTCATGACTTCTTCAACTCAGTCCAACAAAATCTGCCTAATAGAATTCACCAGAGAAAGACAGAGAGGGAAAGTGAGAAAGCATGCCTCCAGGTCCAGGACTTGAACCACAGTCGGCCAGCGGGAGTCCAGCACCTCAACTACCACACCACCTGCTGCCCCCTGCCTATAGATTTTCACTCTGGCGTGGTGTTGGCTGAGGAAAGTTTGTTGGGATTCATAGACAGGCCAAGTCAGGCTTCTCCATGTCCAGACCCCTAGAAAGGGCCAGGCCGGGGAAAGCCTTCCAGAGAGCGAGGGAAGGGACCCACAAAGGGGTACAGGCAAGGGAGGCGGCTGCACACGGTGTGCCAAGTGTTCTAGGCTAGGCGGGAAGCACAGGGGGCTGGTGGAGGGGAGCGGGAAGGAGCCGGGGGAGCGGGAGCTCGGTGCCAGGCAGGAGGCAGATCTGGCTCCTGTCATACCTGCACTAATGAGCTGCAAGCAGACGGAAATGGCCCAGCGTGTGAAGGCCAGCAATGGGAAGGTCCTCCTCATGCCAGCTGGACAGGAGAGGACCTCGCAGGGTGGAAACAGGGCTGGTCTACTCCCCATACCCTGGGCTCTCAAGCTAGAGGCTGGAACTTCCAGGTGGGTGGTGAGGGCAGATCAGATGAGGTTGAAATAAGACCTCCTGGGGGCAAGGGGATTAGAAAGATGCCACAGGACCTGGCATAGGAGAGAGAGCGAGCCAAGGGGCTACAGAGGCGCCCTGCCAACCCTGGGGAGGGACGAGGCTTCAGAGGGTTGTCAGCTGCAGCCATAGGCCCTAAGGAGAGAAGTTGAGCAGGGGTAAAAACTGATCAGTCAACTGACTCAACCCGTGCAGCTGAATGGATGAGTCCACTCCACCCTGCCAGGGCGACAGAAAGGGCCACAAGTATTCGCAGACTGTAAACACCCAGAGGGACAGGCTTGTCTGGGTCTACAAGGACCTGGCAAGGCCCAGCAGGGCAGGGCTGGAAAGAGAAGGGACGGAGCCTACCATCCTCTGCAGTGGACCGTCCTGAGAGCCTGGAGGAAGGGTTACTTCGAGAGCCCTAAGGGCAACCCAGAAAGCCTCACTAGAGCCAAGAGCTCTATCCAGCTGCAACAGGGCCGGGACTGTCCTTGTGTGTGCAAGGAGCATGTGTTTTTCCCATCCTGCAATCCAGGACCCAGGGACACAAGCATGGCATTTCTATTTGGGCCCAGGCATGGTGTCACTGGTGTGAGAGAGCCAACTATGCCTCCCCGCAGCAGGGTGGGGCCAGGGCAGCTAGATAAATATTTCTGGAGCATGTGCATTAACCTTTTTTTTTTTTTTTTTGAGAGGTTTTTGCTATAGGGCACATGTGCTCGCCAGACAGACAGAGAGAGACAGAGAGATAGAAAGTGAGAAATCATCCCCCGGGGGGATGGCCACACCGCAATCCCTTCTCCTCCATTCTCCTCTCAGGATCTTGGGCACGCACGCACACGCACCCGGCATGAGTTTAAGCCACCAGGTCCGGGACTCGAACCACGGTCGACTACATGGGAGTCCAGTGACATAGCCATTATGCTAACTGCTGGTCCTTGTGCATTAACCTTTCATATGCAGGGTGACCTCTCCTATGGCTTCCATATGGGCCCTCACCCCACTTTTGGTATTGAAATTTCCTACCATAAGCAGAGCCTATGGGTCCAATCTAATGTGCACACTTATTCACCACTGGCTGGGGACCCTCCAGGCAGACTAGCTTCTAACACGTAGCCAGGGACGAGGGACATTGCCTCCCCTCTTGGGGTCTCAGTGTATCCATCTGTAACTAAGCCCTTTCTGCACCCAGGGATTTTCACTGGTCCCAGCCTTTCACTTAGCCTGTGTTTGCTATGGGAACAGCCCAAGTCTCCAATGCACCAACAGGCAGGCATGTCACCCTCCAGCTGTGACAACTGTGGACTTTGTCTGTCTGCCCACCATCTCTCCTCTCATGTTCTGGTACCAGCCTCCCTTTTCCTTTAGGGAACCTTCCACTTCCTAGTTTGTCTGACTGAACTGCCAATTGCAATACTTGCCAAGGGGCACACAACCCAAACTGAACACATGGTTCTAACTGGACCATCTAATTGCAGCTCCCCAAAACAGACACAGCCCTGGGAGGATCCTGGGGCTGAGAGTCCCATCACGACCAGATTTGTGGCCATCTCAAGCCCCATCTTTTCAGTTTTTATTTTGCTTCTGTTTGCTCCTAAAGTCTTTCTTGTAATCCTTTTTTTTTTTTGAATGTACAAATTAGTCAGAGTCCTTGCTGCTTGTAACTGAAGACCCTCATTTATACAATTCAGGAGAGACCGGTCAGGAGCATTGCAGGATTCCCTTCTTTGCGGTCCCAAGACATCTGGCTCAGCTTGCCCACAACACACGACTCATGCAGGAGACACAGGAGGGTAAGGTTCTCCTTGCTCAACGAGACTGTGAATGTCGGCCACTAAACAAACACACATTTGTGTCTCAGACACCTGGCTCAGGACCTCACATTCACTTTCTGTCTCTCTCTCTGTCTCTCTCTGTCTCTCTGTCTATATAGCACACGCACCCTATAGCAAAAATCTCTCTCTTAAAAAAAAAAAAAAAAAAAAAGACCCATGACCTTGGAGAAAGCAATTCCAATGGGGACAAAACTTAATTGGTGTCAAGGGGTAATACTGAGAGAACAGATATAAACAACTACCAAGCAGATCTGAAGCATGAATAATGAGTATAGAACCTTCATTCAAGAATAGGTCTCGAGGGACCAGCAGATGGTGTAATGGTTACATCACTGGACTCCCACATAGTTGACTGTGGCTCAAGTCCCAGATCCGGCTACTTAAAACTCATGCTGGACACTTGTGCCTGTGTGCCCAAAATCCTGAGAAGAGAATGGAGGAGAAGAGATTGAGGTGTGGCCATCACTCCTGTGGGGTGATTTCTTGCTTTCCATCTCTCTATCTCTGTCTCTCCAGTGAGCACACACGCCCTATGGGAAGAATTTCTCTCTAAAAATAATAATAATAATAATAATAATAAAAAGAATTAAGGTGGATGTGAGAAAAAAGGTAGGGAGCATAAATGTTTTTGGGTAGAACGTGAGAGAGAAGGGCCGGAAAGGAAGGTTGGGACACAAGCGTATGGGATGTGCATCAGCTTTGGTTGCAAGTTATAGAGGCTGACTCTGGCAAACTCAGGTAGGGAAAAATCATTGATTGGAAAGATACAGCGTATTGAAGGAGACATTCCACACAAGGCCTGGAAACCAGGGACCAGGCACTGTGGGGATCTGGATGGCAGAAACTCATGAACTGTCTGGCATTGGATGATTCTAAGCCAACAGGCAACAGTCTCCTGTGGCTGATGGTGGTCTCAACCCATATTTGAATTTCCCAGGAGAGAGTTTGATGGACCTTGGGTCCTGTGCCCGCCCTTCAGGAGTAGAGGGGTGGGAGAATCTCATGGCTGGCAGCTCCACCAGGAATGCATGGAATTGAGAAAGCTGAAGTTCCCCAAAGGAAGGCTGAGTTTCTGTTACTCAAGCAAGGGGAAACGGTGCTGAGCATATGTGCACACCAGATGTTTACTACACATGGGATGTCAATTTGGAGAGGAGGGAGATGAGTGGGGTGGGGCTATGGGAATTTCCAGGATACTCCAGAATCTGCCTTAGGGGCCAAAACTCTTGTTCCAGCCCCGGATTGCATCTCCCGCTCCCCCTATAAAAGTGTGCTCACCCCTCTTTCGGTTCTTGACAGCCCAATAGGATGGTCTCCTTAGCTTCCAGACAGGCTCAGCTCCTGCTAGAATAATTTCCACCCACCTGTTCTCCATGCAAAAATTCACAGCCAGTGGAGACACATCTGGCCTATAAAAGACATGCTTGGAAGTTTCCCAGGCTGCTTGGAACAGACTGGGGACAACACAGGGTCAGCCACTGATACAAAGACAAGGAAACAGCTGGCTTGAGAGCCATGGTCACTGTGACCTGAGCACCGCCCCCTCCCCCCACACACACACTGTCAGGCAGCCTAATGGCCATGGGACAGATATGCCCTGAAACAAGCAAAACCCTTGAGACTCCAAGGGGATTGAATAGTGGACCCTGTCCTCTTACTCCAGCACCTGGCTATCCTTGCCACCCCTCCGACTTCTTCAGTGGGTGGAAGGGCTATTGCCCTGCCCTTCTTCCCGTTTTTGTCCATATCATTCTCTTCTAAACACTCTGGAAGTTTAAAAAAAGCCAGGAAAGGTTTCACTGGGGAGAGTCAGAAGTACTTCAGTGGCAGAAGTCACTGCATCCAAGTGTTAAGAATGTGAAACAGGGGCCAGCAGGTGGTGTAGTGGTTAAGGTGCTGGACTTCCACAGGGTCAACCACGGTTCAAGTACTGGGCCCAGCGACTTAAAACTCATGCAGGGCATGTGGGTGTGCCTGCCCAAAATCCTAAGAGGAAAATGGAAGAGAAGAGATTGTATCATGCCCATACCCCTCTGGGGGGTGATTATTTGCTTTCTGTCTCTCCAGTGAGCCCACGTGCTCTTCAGCAAAAATCTCTCCCAAAAAAAAAGAAAGAAGGAAAAGAAAAGAGAATATGAAAGAAGAACCAAGGAGCCTTAGAGAAGCCTCTAGGTCAGTGGCTTTCAACTTTAATTTTTAAACAGCTAAAACCTTTATGCAATGTTCCAGCATTCAGGAAATACTTACAGAGTACTGAGCACGTACTGTGTGGGGCGCTGTGATAGGGCATGCCCAGGGAGCAGGGCAGACCTGAGTCCTGCCCTCTGAGCTCAGTCTAGAAGAGGTGATAGACATGGAGCACATAATTAGGTCAGGGATGAATTACAGTGGGCATAGAGCTAGGACAGAGACTGGTGCAACTGGGTGGCCTCATATAGACTTGGGGACAGAGAAGGCACTCCCAAAGAAGCAAAGTTCAAGCCGAGACCTGAAGGATGAACAGGGGGTAAGAAAAGGGATCAGGAGGAGGGGACAAATCCCCAAGGCAGGAAAGTGCTGTGTTGGAGGAAATGACAGGGAATTGCAGTGGTGAGGCGAGGCACCAGGGTGGCTGGGGATGAGGGCAGAGCCTCATGGGCCTGCTCAATGACTTGAACAGGAAATGGTAAGCTGTTGTAGTTGAAAGGGACCCCACCCCTGATCACTCCCTGACACCCCCACGCACACATCCTCTTGTCTTAAGGCCTCCGAGACATCTCAGAGGAACTGTAGGGCTTATCAGAACACAGTTTGAAAACCACCAGACCTGCTTGCCATCTTCAGATGAGAAGAGAGACTTTACAGTTGTCCACACCAGTGTCCTCTCTGTTAATTCTGGGCAGCTAAGCCAGCCTGCCTGGACAGACTGTGATGTGGGGCCAGGCTCTGCACTGCGCATCTTAACGTCTTCCGGGTGGGGTGGGGACAGCCTCAACAACCAGCTCAGGGCTCTGTCGTGGGGGAGTGGAACCCAAGGATGAGATGTTGCCATTTGCCTGACCTCGAGGGGCCTCAGTCTTTCCCCCCTGAGCTGGGAGAAGCCTCGACCTCCTTGGCCTGCCCCATCAATCATCCAAGGCACAGGTGGGCCGCCTGCCAGGGCAGCAGATTCCTCTCCAGCTCCAGCCTCAACATTCCTTCCCCACTCGGGGGTCAGGGTCAAGAGTAGGGTACTTTCCCAAGCCTTGGAGAATTGTGGCGCCTCCTGCTATCTACAGCTACCCAGCTCAGAGGGCAGCTTCCAGGGAGACAGACTGGCGAGAGGAGCAGTCAGCTGGGCCTCAAAGCAGAGCTGCAAAGCGAAGGGGCCTGGAGAGGAGGGCCCTAAAATATGCCAACAACTTCAGGGCCTGGGAGCCAAAGCAGAAAGCTGGGAATAGAAGGGCAGGAGCCCAAATGAGGCTTTGTCTGCCTCAAGAAGAAGCTAGAATTTTCCTGCGCCAAGCCAGCTGGTCCTCATCTGACTAACTCTCAAGAGACCCCTAGTTGGCCTGTCCACAGTTGCAGGGCAGAAGCCAACAGTAGCCACCAGCTTAATGACAAAATGGAACCAAGAGTCAGGCAATGCAGGCACTGTAAACCCCTTTGCAGCCCTACTGGCCAAAGGCCAAGCATGTCTGGCTGGTAGGAAGGATCTAAAGACAAGGGGCCGGCCCCGTGGTCTTGTGTTTAAGGGAGCTGGATCCCAATGGCTGACTACATGGTTCAAATCCTGGCCCTGATAGCTTGAAAACATTCTAGGTGCATATGTGTCTAATGCTTCAAATCCCACCAAGATAGGGAAATAGAGAAAAGAGTGCAGTGTAACTGTGCCCCCTGAAGGGGGGGTTTCTCTGTCTCTGTATCTCTCTGGTGAGCACACATGCCCTCCAGCAATTTTTAAAATTAAATTAAAAAATAGGGGCCAGCCCGTACATGGTGATTAAGGTAGCTGAATCCCACATGGCAGACTACCCCGTTTGAGTTCCAGACTGGGTGGCATGAAAACCACACAGGTGAATGTGTGTGCGTGCCCGAAATCCCGAGGAGAAGAAGAAATTTGGAGGAGGGATTGCAGTGTGACCATCCCTATAGGAGTGCTTCCTCACTCCCCCGCCCCCACCCTCTGTCTCTGTCTTTGTCTCTCTAGTGCACACGATCTCTGGCTAAATGAATAAATAAAATGGAGGAGGCTGAGGCAATCACTTCTGGGCCAGACAAGGAGTAGTTGCAGAGAGAGAAGTCTCTTGGGGTCAGGGAGGTGGTTTCACTAGCCAAGGCTAGCCTGAGGCAGCTCTCCCTCCTGCTTCTCATCTGGCATGCTGCTCTGGGAGCACCCGGCACCTGCATCCTGCCCTCCAGGCAGAGAGGAGCGAGGGCGCAGGTGTCAGAGGTCAGCTGCTCCCCGTGCTAGCCATGTGCTCTTCAGCGAAGATCTCAACCTCTCTGAGATTCTGCTTCCCTTTCTGTAGAGATAGGGTCGATAAGAGCTATTCCATGGGAATGCAGAGATGACTGAATGAGAAAATGAAGGTAAAGATCTCAGCTCATGGGGCTGGCAGGTGTTACGGTAGTTAAGGGCACTGAACTCCCACAGGGCTGACTGAAGTTTGAGTCCCGGAACTGGCGGCTTGCTTTCTCACTCTCTCTTTCTCTGTTTCTCTATCCTTCTCTGGGCAAATTAAAATAAATAAATAAAGTTAAATAAAATAATACTTTTTTTTTTTTTAAAGGAAGATCTCAGCTCTTAAATCATGTGCTATGGCTACCCCTAATGGACAAGGGAGAGAGGAGGGGGAATGGGCAAGTATTGAGGGGCCTTTACCTTTTCAAAATGGGGTAATTTTTAAAAAAATAATTATTTTATTTTATTTATTCATTCATTTATTTTAATTTGACCAGAGAGAGGTACAGAGAGAGAAAGAGAGAGAGAGAGTGAGAAAGCAAGCCACCAGGGGTCCGGTACTCGAACCACAGTTGGCCATGTGGGTGTGTCCAGCACCTTAACCACCAAAATGGGGTAATTGATGAGAGACAGAATTTCGAAAGTTTCAGATCCCATTTCCGGGACCTAGCAGCCAGGCTAGGTAGTGGGTGGCAAGGACATGAGGTAGGGAGTTTTCTCTATTGAAAAGAAAACAGAAAGAGGAAGTCAGCTCTCCCATGCATGTCAGCCAAGAGCCTGGGCAGACGGTGTCTGCTCCAGGGGAAGGGCTGGTGTGGCCGAGCTCCATTGCCCTCTGGCAGCCGCTCACTCCTGTTTTCCTCATTAAGTGTAGCTGTAGCCTGGCCCCCTTTACACTGTTGATAAGGGCCAGAAACGATTTGTGGGCCCCAGACAGACGGTGTCAGATGCTTCCAAAGTCACCTCAGCAAGGTGGGGCTGTACTCGGGTGGGTTGCAGGAAGTCAGAGTGGAGCACCAACTTCTGGGGATGTGTATAAGCCCTTTACCGTGTTGCTAAACAGAAATACCTGGGACTGGGTGACTTAAAGAAAACAGGTTTGTTTGGCTCATGATTCTGGTGGCTGCAAGGTAGGGAGCCAGCATCTGGCCGGCCTCCGGGGCTAGGCTACAACATGGCTGCTAGAAGCAGAGAGGAAGGTGGGCATGTTCAAAAGGGAGGAGAGAGGAAGAGGAAACAGACTTTTTCCCTTCCTCTGTTTATCTCTCCCAGCCTCAGCAGATTGCATGGTGCCTGCCCACCTGGAAGGCAGGCCTTCCCCTCAAAGGTCTCACATCTCCTAACCCATTCCACACCGTGATACTCTGGGGCACAAACCGTCATCCAAACCATAGCAGGGTGGGATCTAAATTCAGGGGACCTCCCTGTGTGCCAGCATGGCTAAGCCTCATGGACACCAAAAGACTGTTAAAGTTAACATTTGTCGAACACATACTGTTTGACCACCTTTAGATCTAAGAACTTGTGCATATTAGCTAATCCCCATAACCATCCTTTGAAGTTGGTAGCATTATTACGTGTATTTTACAGCTAGAGAAACTGAGGCATAGGGTAATTAAGAATCCTAACCAATGGGACCAGCAGTTAGTGTAATGGCTATGTAGCTTAACTCCCATGTAATTAACCACGGTTCGTGTCCTGGACCCGGCAGCTTAAACTCACACCGGGCACAAGTGCATGCGTGCCCAAGATCCCAAGAGGAGAAGGGATTGCGGCATGGCCATCTCCCCTGGGGGGTGATTTCTCACTTTCTGTCTCTCTGTCTCTGTCTTTCTGGCAAGCGCACGCGCCCTATAGCAAAAACAAAACAAAACAAAACAAAAAAAACTTAACCAAGGAGTTTATAATTTTTCAGAAAGGTGAGACCATAGATTAACATACCTTGTGAGAAAAAAAAAAAAATCTATACTATACTCTTCCCCATCATCCCAAGTATCTCACTCCTCAGTTTTGTGTCTCCACCTGCCTCAGTTTCCTCAGATTTCCAGCTGCTACTCTGGTAACTGGGCTCAAAGGGCCCCCCTCCCTCTCTGTCTGAGGAATGGACATGGTCATTTTTCTAGAGTTCAGCCAAAGCATCGTCAGAATTTTTTTTTAAGCTTATCTAGGAAGTGCAGAAAAAAAAAAAAAAAAAAGAACAAGATAAAACTACAAAAAGCTAAGAATCTGGAAAGAGGAGTTTACAAAGCAGTTTTCACATTTAAGATAAAGGAAATAATAATAGCTCTTGGTGTGCTGTGCCCTGGTTATATGTTATTTAGTTTAATCCTCAAGGGTGCCCAATGAGACAAGCAGTATTAACCTCACTTCACACATACGGAAACGGATGCTCAAAGAGGTTAAGCAACTTGCCAGGTCACACGGCTTGTAAAGAGTGGAGCTAGAGTCAAACCTGCCTTTGCTCTTAACCGTCTAAATAAAAGAACTGGACCCGGCTAGCACGACCCTCCCAGCTGACAGGCCTCTTGCTTCCAGGCCTCATTTAGGTCTGAGGGAGGGATTTGATGGAGCTACTGAGATCCTATTAAACTGAAAGGTTTCGAATGGATTCCACTGCGCCATCTGATAGATTTTCAGATTTGGCTCAGGAAATAATTAGAACACTTTTCCTCCTGGACAAGTCCAGAGAAGCCTTGACATATGTGTACCTTCCAGTTCTCCGTCTTCTAGACCCCACATATGCAGGCCAAGATAAATAAATAAATTTTTAAAAAATAATTAATTAATTAATTAAAGCTCTTGTATTTGCATTTGTCCTTCATTTCAAATTACCCCTATGACACGTTACACTTTTCACAATAATTCATGAATTAACTGTCAGAATGATGGTGTCAGCAGCCCTTCACCCAGTCTTGGCACATAGTCGGTATTTGATGTTTCGTTGTGATGATCACCGAGAGGCCTGTTCCGGCTATCACACCAGAAAATCATCTCTGACTTCCTTGGTATAAAGCAGTACAAAGTGCTAACTGAATAGTTGATATCAATGGTTATTGATAAGTAATATTTATTGAGTAGTTACTATTGATACAGGCCATGTATCTTACATGCATTATCTCTTTAACCTTCGTAACTCAATGGGATAAAATGATTATTATTATCTCCCATTAACAAGTGATGAAACTGAAGACTGGAAATATTAAGTAATTTGCCCAAGATCACACAGCTCCCAAATGACAGGACTTGTATTTGAACCCAGATAACTAAGTTCAGAACCTTCACCTGCAACTTTTATAATCTCCTGCCTTCTGCGATGAATCCACAGTAAGACATGAGGTGAAGGAGGTGGTGGTTAAGGCTCTGGACTCCCACATGGCTGACTGCAGTTTGAGTTCTAGACACACCAGGTGTGTATGTGTGCGTGCCCAAAATCCCAGGGGGAGAATGGAGGAGAAAGGATTCTGTGGTAGCCATCCTCCCCTCTGGGAAGTGATTTCTCACTTTCCCTCTCACTGTCCCTCTCTGTCTCTCTCTGGTGAGCACACATGTGCTATGACAAAAATTTTTAAAAAGAAGAAAAAAGCGTGGGGGGGGTGTCAAAGAAGGAAGTTGTCATTGGAGAAAGCTTCTTGAAGGAAGGACAAACTGAATGAAGCAAAAGAGATATATGTTTTAGGCAGGAAAGAAGTCTCTCGGGATCCCAAAATGGAACATCAGATCTCTCATCTTTGGAACACAAGGGACTGCTTCTTTAAAACAGCAACATTGGGCCAACTTGGCCTGTTTGGTGAAGAACGCAGCACCTTAACAGGAGCCCAGGGTATCGCATCGGGTTTCTAGCATCAGAATTAAGGAGGAACAACAGCAGCGGATTCCTGCAAGTCCTTGGACAAAGGGCTAGTGATCACCACACTGGCCTCAAGATTTGCTTCAACAGTTGAGCTCGGTTTGCTGGACTGTGGCGGGGTGCTCCAGCAGTGCAGACACAGAGAAGCATGTACCCGCAAGTCTGTAGCCATTCACAGAAGCCTCAGGGAGAAGCTTCACTGCAGGTGAGTCACAGAAATGTGGGGGCTTGGGGAAGAATTCAAGGCTATGCAGGCTCCCAGCTGACAGCAGCGAATCTTTCCTCTCCACCACCTGCCAAAGGCAGATACCCCTGACATGAGGCAAGTGCCTCTTACACGTTCAGCCAGCCTTCTCCAGGTCCCATCTTGGGCATTCACTTGCTTGGGTGTGGATTCTGTCTGCCACCCAGATACCCAGCTGCCACCTGTTTATAAACACTATATGCTTGTGTGAGTGTGTGTGACAAACCCTCCCACGAAGCAGAGGCAAACTAAGTGAAGCGAGCCCATCTGTTGAGATCCCAGTGGCCTCTGCAGTGTGGTCTCTCTGGGCTTAAAGTCTTTGTAGATCAGGCCAGCCAGGATCCCACAGTTCGAGTCCTGGACCTAGCTGCTTGGAAAACACACATGGGTGTGTGTGCCCAAGACCATCCCAAGAGAACAATGAAGGAGAAGGAATTGCAGCATGACCATCTCCCAGAGCAATGGTGCTTTCTCATGTTCTCTCTCTCACCATATGGCAAATTTAAAAAAATAAGTCTACAATGACCTCATGTAGATTGAGCTGCTGTGAGGGTGGGGTGCTATAGGAACTGCTGAACTCGAGACTGGGCTGGAAAGAGGCTGGGGAGGTACACTTAGTAGGACTAAGAGAACAAAATTGCTCCACTGTGCAGAATGGGGCAATTGAGGTTTAAGCCACTAGCTGGGTGCTCAGCCAGCGGTTCAGGGAACGTATACATCTATCCACAGAAATAATGTGAATTTCTGGGTTGACTGGCTCTGCATCTGTGTACATTCTTAGATCTGAGAGAGACCAGTGAGGCTCTCTGGGGAGCAGTGTGTCACATAAGCACTTCTTGTCTGGGAACTGGTCAGAGGAATCACTCAGGGAAAGCTGGGCCAGTGTTGGCAGCTAAAGTCTGAACGGGAACATGTGTGCTCCCCAGGCCAGGCCTGGCTCTCACAGGCACTGGTGGAATTTCTGAGAGCATCAGTAACTCTGCACCTATCCCTTCTCTCCTAGCCTAGCTTGGCCTGGCCCAGCCAGGCTGCAGCCAGAGCCAGCCTGGGAAGAACTGGCCCACACTTCTGAGAACCAAGCTGAGGCCAGAATGCGCACAAAGCCGGGGGGCTCCTTCTCTGCTCAGGAACTTGTGTGAGAAACCCCAGGCGCCTGTCACAGGCACTCTCAGCAATCATTGCACAGTTTGTTTTCTGACTTTTTGTTTTCTAAGTGTCCTGCTTTCTTTCATGAGAGAGAAAGAGAAAGACAAGCGCCCTCAACAGGGTCTCACACTACAATCCACTCCCAGCCTTTCCAGCCAGCCAGGATCAAGGGAACCTAGAACACACAGGTTGACTGGAGCCTGTGAGCTTCCACATGAGCCAGCATGCCCTAAGCAGTGCTTTACTGCTGCCCCTCTTTCTGACTTTTGTTGTGGCCCTGCGTGTGTTTGCTCTCTTCCTGTACTTCCTGCCATTATTACTCAGTGGGGACCAGCATCAGCATCACCCAGAAGCTTGTTAAAATGCAGAATCAGGGCCAGCAGATGGCAGGAAGGCTAAGGTGGCTGGATCCCACATGGCCAAATGAGTGGTTCAAGTCCTGGACCCAGCAGCTTGAAAAACATGCTGGGCATGTGTGCGTGTGCATGCCCCAAATCTTGGGAGCATGGTGGAGAGGGGATTGTGACAAGGTCATGCCCACTGGGGGTGATTACTCACTTACCTTTCTCTTTCCCAAAAAAAAAGCACACATACCCTATAGCAAAAAACTTTTTAAAAAAGATGCAGAGTCTCAAGTTCCATCAAAGATATAGTGGATCTCAACTTGCATAGTGATAAGATCTCCAGCCATCTGATTGCATCAAAGTTCGAGACACTAGTGCTTAGCAGCTGGCGTTATCCCTGTTGGAGTCATCTTCGTACAACTCAGCTTTTGTAGTCAGGTGCTTGGCAACAAGTAGGCACTCAAAAAATGTATGTTTTCACTTTTTATGTTAAATAATTGTAGACTTGGAGAAAAGTTGAAAAATAGAGTGTCCACATAGACCCTCGCCTGACCACCCTAATATTAAAAGCTTGCATAAACCACAGTGACAATTGTCAAACTGACATGGGCAAAGTAACATCAGTGAAGATTCATCTAAATCACTGATCCTTGTCAAATTCCACCTAATGTTTCCCCCTTAATGTTCTTTTCCTGTTCTGGATCCCTTGTAGCTTTTAGTCGTTGAGTCTCTTTAATTTCCCGTAATAGTTCTTCAGTCTGCCCTTATCTTTCATGACCTTGACTCTTCTAATGAGTATTCTTCTACTTTGTTGTAGTCTTTCTCCCATCTTGGGTATGTCTGCTATTTTCTTGTGATAAGACTGATGTTAAGCCTTTTTGGTAAGAATACCACAAAAGTGACAGTGTGCCCTTTCTAGAACATCATTTCATGGATTATATAATGTCAAATGTTTTTTTTTAATTTATTAATAATTGTTAATTTAATTTATTATTATTATTATTTTAATTTGCTATAGGATAAGTGCACTCACCAGAGAGAGAGAGAGAAAGCCACCAGTCTCAGGAGCCGAACCATGGTCAGCCATGTGGGAGTCCAGCGCCTTAGCCACCATGCCACCCACTGGCCCCAGGAAGTCAGATGTCTTACTGGTGAGGTTAACCTTGTCTGCTGGATTTCTCCACATTAAAATTACTACCTACCAGGACCAGCAGGTGGCGTGGTGGTTAAGGCGCTGGACACTCCCATATGGCCGACCAGGGCTCAAGGCCTGAA
>NW_006208456.1:2781099-2791324 GCF_000334495.1 Tupaia belangeri chinensis
ATGAATGAATAAATGAATAAAATAAATAATTATTTTTTAAAAAATTCCTACCTACCCTTTCTTCTCTAATTAATATGTCAGGCCAGCCAGTAGCATGGTGGTTAAGTTAGCTTGAAAAACATGCCAGTATATGTGTGCATGCCCAAAATCCCAAGAGGAGACTGGAGAAGAAGGGAGTGTAGCATGATTATCCTCCCTGGGGGATGATTTCTCACTTTCTCTCTCTGTCTCTCTCTAGCAAGTGTACATGCCCTATAGCAGACTAAAATAAATAAATAAATATTGAGTCATTGGCAAAGTCATGACACATTTTGCCATTGAAAAACAGAAAAATATTGGAATTAGGACCGCTGAAGACCTTCTGCCCAGACTTCACCCTCCTACCCCACAGACTGAGCCAGGACAAGCCAATCACCAGTCATCGATATCTGAGTTCTGAGTAGCCCCTTTCAGGGATTAGGACCACTGAAGACCTTCTGCCCAGACTTCAAACTCCTGTCCTCCCCAGATCAAGCCAGCATCCACACTGAGTTTCTAGATAGGTCTCAGTGCACAGTAGCCAAATATCTGAATACTTTCAGGGTCAGATTAACTCTCAATTTCCACTGAATCTGCTGCACAAAGGGAGAATATGGTACTGTTTAGAGATTGCAGGTCACCCCCTCCTGCATGCCTCTGAATGTTCAGATTTAACTTCAAAAACTAGGAAGAAACTTATCATTCATCAGATGACTAGAAGCCACTGCAGAGGCACAAGAAATATGAAAAACCAAGAAAATATCTCTCCCCTAATGGAAAAGAATAACTCCTCATCCTCCAGAGACAATACAAGGGAACTCATGGAAATGTCAGATAAAGAATTTAAAATACTCATAGTGACAAAGCTAATAGAGATGCAAGAGAAGAGAGATAACAAACTCCAGAAGATGCAGAAGAAAGGAGACATTGAGTTCCAGGAGTTGAGGAAGTTCTTACATGATCTAAAAGAGGAAATACACACCATAAAAAAGAATCAAATGGAATTGTTAGAGATGAAAGCTGTAATACAGGAAATCAAAACTTTCCTTGAAAGGATTAAAAGCAGATTTGATCATGCAGAAGATCAAATCTCAGATGTAGAAGACAGAACCTCTGACCTAGAAAATTTCACAAAAAGACTGAAAAAATAACCCCAAAAATGAGAATAACATATGAGTAATACTAGATGCCATTAAATGCCCAAACATCTGGATCATTGGTATTCCAGAAGGTGAAGAAACTAATAAGGGCATTGGGACTAGCAGTTAGTGTAATGGCTATGTCGCTAGACTCCCATGTAGTTGACCACGGTTCAAGTCCCGGAACCAGAGGCTTAAATTCACGCTGGGCGCATGTGCATGCTTGCCCAAGATCCCGAAAGGAGAATGGAGGAGAAGGGACTGCGGCGTGGCCATACCCCCTGGGGGGTAATTTCTCACTTTCTGTCTCTCTCTGTCTGGCGAGTGCACACGCCCTATAGCAAAAACCTCTCAAAAGAAAAAAGAAAAAGAAAAAAAAAGGAACTAATAAGGGCATTGATAACCTATTCCATGAAATTCTGGAAGAAAACTTTCCAAATCTAGAGAGGCACTCAAATATCCAGACCCAAGAAATACAAAGGACCCCACATAGAATCAACCCAATAAGATCTTTAAGGCACTTCATAACCAGATTGACCAAAACCACAGAGACAAGACACTAAAATTGGCAATAGAGAAACATCAAGTTACTTTCAAAGAATATCCCATCAGCCTAACATCAGACCTCTCGTTGGAAACAATGCAAGCAAGGAAAGAATGGGAAAATATATTCAAAATGGAATATATTTAAGTAGAAAACAATTCCAACCAAGAATACTATACCCAGCAAGATATCCTTCATATAGGGGGGGGTAAAAAAAGCCAAACACATTCTCAGATAAACAAAACCTGAAAAAATTTATCAACACCAGACTTGCTCTCCAAGAAGTGCTGAAGGGAGTGCTATACCAGGAAAAAAAAAAAAACAACCTAAAGTCAGACACATAGAAATAAGAGTACAAAAAACAATGAAGAAAATGGCCAGCCTAATGGTAGGGACAAGTGTAGAGTTGAATGTTGACTTCCAGAGTTTAAATGGAAAGATCAGACCTCAGTAACACTGCAAATTCAATAGAAGGGAGATTAATTACATAAGAATGAACTGGTGAAATAGAATTTTATGCCTTTTGACTAAAACATTACTGATTTTCTTCTATGCTTTGTTTTCCACATTTAAAATTTTTTGTCTTCTCTTGAATTGTTGATAGTTTCATCTACCTACTATTTGAACTGAATCCTAACCTTTTTTCCTAGCTTCAAGTCTTAAGCAAATTTCTCTGAACATTTTTTTGAGTTTAATCTATTAAAACTAAAATTGTTTCTCTTTAAATTAAAAAATTCATTAAAAAATACCTATTTAATGACTGCAGTAAGCAATATAGCCCCAGCGAGGTGCTACTTTAGGTTTACTTAATTCCCTTAGGTTTATGCCTAAAGTCAGACATGTGTTCATAGATATGTATATGTCAGCTGTGCTTGCTATTGAAAGTTTTTAGATTAATTAAGATCTTTAGTGAATCAATAAAATGTGAAAGTAAAAAGCATGGAATGGGCCGGCAAGTGGCATGGTGGTTAAAGGCGCTGGACTACCACATGGCCGACCATGGTTCAAGTCTCAGACCTGGTGGCTTGCTTTCTCATTTCCTCTCTCTCTCTCTGTCTCTGATCAAACTGGAAAATAATAATGACAATAATAATAAGTAAAGTTAAATAAAATAATTCTTTAAAAAAAAGCATGGAAAACAACTGTAGATAGCAGAGACAGTGTGGGAGGAGAGTGGGAAATGGCAGAGGGTGAGAGGGAGGGAGGGAATCAAGGGAGGAAAAAAGCAAAATATATAAGAAACAAGAAATGGAAAATTATTCGTTGACAATAACATGTATGATAATATCCCTGATTGAGCCAATATACAATGTATTCTGGATGGAAAATCTCATTTCATATATTGTACTGACATACAGTGAATGAATGTAAATAAATACATAACTAAATAATTTTTTAAAAAGAATGTAACAAGGGCAAATTTTTAAAAAAAGAAAGAAAAACAGAAAAATATGTCTTGACTTTTCTAACCCAATATTTTAGAGGAGATATTTTAGAACTCTGAAAATATCCTGATTCTCATCAAACTTTCTTCCACTAATTCTTAGCATCCATCAAGTGGATCTCTTTTAATTATTATTGTTATGTTTTCCTAATGTTAATTAATTAATAGCATTTATTAATTGAAATGCTTTTGGAAAAAAAAAAAGTGTTCCTCCCATGCTACAATTCCTTCTCTGTTGTTCTTTCAAGATTCTGGGCATGCATACTCATGCATCATGCATGATTTTCAAGCTGTTGGGTTTGGGGCTCAAACCCCGGTCAACCATGTGGAAGTCTGGCACTTTAACCATGATGCCACCTACTGGCCCTGCTTCTTCCCCGTTTTTAACACAATTACTTATTTCAGTAGGGACTCAGGTTTATGTATTTTATCCTATGGGTTATATAATCCAGTGTTACCATTAATTCATGTTGTAGCTTAGATTGTTCCAGCCACTGGGTGCTCCTACAAGTTGACTGTCGTGTCCTCCTGCCACACACGCTCTTTTCTAAGCACGTCCTTACTCTCTGGTGCCACAGGTCTTTCAGACTCATTTCGTTCAACGAAGTTTGAATGAGGGGCCAGAAGCTGGCACAGTGGTAAAACATGCGTTTCGAGAGATGGACCCGCATGGGAAGGTTGTCGTTTCTGGTCTGTACTCACCTTTCTCTGCGTGCACACACATGCCCATGATCCAGGGCTGGCTGAAGCTGGGCGTGGGTGAACGATGGCCTCAAGACCCTGCTGGGGTGCCAGCCCTCTCTCACTCACGGAAAAATAAATACACTTCAAAATCATGTTGGAATGAACGGTAGAATAATTTTTTTTGTATCTTAAAGTGTATGTGTATATATGTGTGTGAGTGTGTGTGTGTGTGTGTGTGTGTGTAGGGTCATAAACATGCCGGACCAGCAGTTAGCATAATGGCTATGTCGCTGGACTCCCATGTAGTTGACCGTGGTTCGAGTTCCGGACCCGGTGGCTTAAACTCACGCCGGACGCGTGTGTGTGTGGGCCCAAGATCCTGAGAGGAGAAAGGAGGAAAAGGGATTGCGGCGTGGCCATCCCCTCTAGGGGGTGATTTCTCGCTTTCTGTCTCTCTGTCACTGTCTGTCTGTCTGGTGAGCACACACGCCCTATAGCAAAAACCTCTTTAAAAAAAGAAAAGAAAAGTCATGACACATTTTTGCATAGAAAAACAGAAATATACGTCATGACTTTTCCGATGACCCAATACAAACAGCCTTCCTGTGATTCCCCAACAAGGAGGCTGTATCTAATCCTGTTCCCAGAAGGGAGGAAGAACAGGATATGTTCAGGTGACACGTTGAATCACTCACCTCCACTGTTCTTTAAATGTTAAGGAAAACTGGAGACACGTTTAATCTCAAGACAAAGGAAGCTGTATCTGTGGAAACTGTAGGCTGAGGAATTGACTTGTCCTGAAAGTTCAACTCGTGGATCTTCCGCCTCTTCCAGGCACTGTGAGATACTGCTTACGACGTGTGTGCTGGAGTCAGATGCCTGGGTATGAATTTGTACAGCTACTTACTGTGTATACGCCCTATGCCTCAGTTTCCCCATCAGTAAAATGCAGGTGATAAGAATAGTGCAGGCCATAGAATTGTGTAATGACAGTGTAAATGTTTCAGTGGTTTAGAACAGTCAATGGTACGCATAAATATTCAATAACCATTACCCAGAAGCCTGGCACTTCCAGTAATTAGCTCACCCTGCTGAATCCATTCAGCAATTATTTATTGAGTGCTTCTACTGTAGCACAGACTGTAGCGAGTCCTCTAGTCTCAGCAGTGAACAAGAGACAACACTGGGCCAGTCCTGTGGCAGGGTGATTAAGAACAGCGCATAGGGATCTGGATCCCCCATGGCCTACTACAGTTCAAATCCTGACCCTGATGACTTGAAAAACATGCCAGGCACATGTGTGAGTGTGCCCAAGATCTTGATGGAATGGAGACACGTAGGAAAAGGAATTGTGGTGTGACCATGCACCATTGGGGGATGCTTTCTCCCTCTTTCTCTCTCTCTCTTCTCTGGCAAGAATGCGTGCCCTCTAGTAATTAAAAATGAGAAAGACCAGGACCAGCAGTTGGCGTAATGGTTATGTTGCTGGATTCCCAAATAGTCGACTGTGGTTCAAGTCCTGAATCTGGCAGTTTAAAACTCATGCTGGGCTTATGCACAAGTGTGCCCAAAGTCCTGAGAGGAGAATGGAGGAGAAGGGATTGTGCTATGGACATTTCCCCTTTTGGGTGATTTCTTGCTTTCTGTCTCTCTGTCTCTCTGTGTCTTTCTAGCAAGCACACTAGTCCTATAGCAAAAATCTCTCTTAAAAAACAAATGAAAGAGAAAGACAACATCACTGTTCTCACTGAGCTTGCATCTTCCTAGATAAAAACAATCTATCCTACAAAGACAAATACTTTTTAAGACAATAGTATGGGAGAATGGAAACAGCTACATCTTTATCATCCAGCAAGGCAACCCCATTCTCTTTTTCCTGCTCTAAGTATCCATTTTCCTCCAGAAGCAACTCTCTGGTGTCATGTGACTCCAGCCTTAGCCAATCAAAACATTGTGTTCCTTAACCACAGTGATTGGCTCAAGCAAAGACACATGACCCAATCAGCACCAGTAAGACCTTTGCTACCAGGACTCCTAAAGATAAGAATGTCATAAAAGCCAGGCCATGGCATAGTAGCCCTGCCCTGCTCAAGGGAAACTGAATCCCACATGGAGACCTTGATTTGAATCCCAGGTTAGTCAGCCTGAAACATGCTAGGCACGCAAACAGGACCCCCACGCTGAGCCCCTCTTCTCACTTGAGCATGTCTTCATCCCTGCATCAAGGCCCCCCCACCACACTCTGTCACTTCCCACCTCCAGCCCACCTCCACCTGACTTCCTCCCCAGGAAACCCCGTCCAAGGACTGCAGTCAGTTGGCCTCCCCATCCTCTATAGAGCTGGAGCCTGTCCCTCCTGCTCATTTCCTTGGCTCCCAAACTCTTCTGCCCAAACCCTCACGTCTGGGTCTGGCTGAATTCCCAGCCCTGTTTTGCCTCTCATGGCCTTGCGTTCCCTTGTCCAGAGGACTGTGAGGCTGAAGCCAGACTCAAATGGCCATCAGGAGAAAACTATTTCCAACCTAGGAGTCCCATCGAGGCTCACACTCTAGGGGCACCCTCCTTTTATTCCCTAATCTCCCGTCCCTAATGTCTTCCTGTACTTGCAGACCTGGCAGCTTCAGGGTGGGCTCAAGGATCTCGACTCTCCTTCCCTCGTGTCTGGTAGAAAGCCCTGTGCAGAGCTGGCATCATAGTGCCATGGGAGCCAGAGCCCACGTGTTCGACAGCAGTTCGAGGCTTGAAAAACATACTGGGCAGGGACTAACAGATGGTGTAACGGTTATATCACTAGACTCCCACGTAGTCGACTGCGGTTCGAGTTCCAGACACTGCAGCTTAAAACTCACGCTGGGTGCATGTGCACGTGTGCCCAAAATCCTGAGAGGAGAATGGAGGAGAAGGGATTGTGGCATGGCCATCCCCCCTGGGGGGTGATTTCTCACATTCTGTTTCTCTCTCTCTGTCTCTCTGGCAAGTGCACACGCCCTATAGCCAAAAACAAACAAACAAACAAAAAAACTCTTAAACACACACTGGGCACATGTGCGTGCATACCCCAAATCCTGATGGCATGGAGAAGCCCTTTCTCTTTAGTGTGCCCATCCCTGGTTCCACACTGGCACTGCCCGTAGCCCTGTGGGGCCTCAGGCAACCCAGAAGAGCTGCCCATGACTACATGGATTTGCAGCTGCAAATGCAAAGCCGTGATTTGTTTTGAATGAATTGTGGCTCTGGGAGAAAGCCTGGGATGCAAATCCGCCATAAGTGGAGCTGCAGATGGGATGCAGATGTGGGGAGGCTGAAAGTCCCGGCTCCTGTGCCTAAGACCCACCTTGGAGAGCACATGCCTTCTGCTGCAGAATGCTGAGGGGCAAAGCTGCACTAGGACGCCCTGGAAACCCCCCATCCCCAAGAGCCAGTCTGCTCAACTGTCGCTCTCTCTGCTCAGGAGCAAGGCACTTCTGCATTCTTAAAGGCTATGTCTGTTCTCCCTGCCTCTCCTCTGCCTCTCTCTGCACCGCCTCCCACTTCACCATCTCTGTCTTCATGTTACTGCCTGTCTTACCCTGTCTGTCTCCCACTCCCAGACCTTCTCTGACTCCATGTCTGTCCTCGGTCTCTGCCTCTCCCTCCCTCCCTCTTCCTGGCTGCTTCCCAAGGCCAGTGCCCTTACCCTCCATGCTTGGATAAGTCTGCCAATCGGCTTGAGCCCCTGGGGTGAGGAACAGGAAGAACAGGCCAAGGGCAGACAGCAGCCCCTGTTCCATGAAGGAAAGCTATTTCTAGCCAGAGAGGCCTGGGCGGGCTGGGGCCAAGAATTTCTCACTTACCCGCAGGGCTGGATATTTAGTCTGCGTTGGGGAGGGCAGGTGGCAACCAGCCTGGAGCTCCCAAGCCTGAAAGAGCAGCTTCTCCTGAGCTGCAGGTCCCATTTAGTGTGACATCTCTCGCCTGCGCTAGCCTGGGCCCGGTGCACTCCAGACCTGGGAGAGGCAAAACAGCTGTGCACAGGGCCACATCTGCCCCAAAGACACAGGCTCAGGTGAAGGGCAGGCAGGACAAGATGGAGCTTGTTTTGTATCCTCCACCACTCTCCAAAGAGCTAGGAGAAGCCCCTCCCTTTCAACCTTACAGGGGCCCCAGACAGCCTCTAAAGGAGAATGTGCCTTTTCTTTGGCTCATATACAGTGGAAATCCTTTTCCCAGTTGATACTAGTTCCATGTCCAGTTGTCGTTTATTTCCTTTATGGGTCTGTCCACAGTCCTCTGAGCTCTCAGTCAGGATCTTGAGACCATCTGTGGTATGACCCATCTGTGATATGGCCACTCACAAGCTCACAAATTAATTGTAGTGTCATACACAAGCTGTGAATGCAATTTTGGGGGGCAAATTGAGGGACCCATTGAAAACCATCCAAAACTAGAATGCCGCCATTCCCAGGAGACTGGAACCATCCAGGGGGCAATTTCACAAGTGCTTCTGCGGCTGTGAATGAGGATGCTATCGAATGCAGCAGGGTCTGTCCCCCAGCACTGTCCAAGTCTGCCCAGGGGCTGTTTCTCCTCCCAGTTTCTCCTCACCAGGATCCACAGGCGCCTCATCATCCCCAGCACCGGAGCAGCACTGAGCAGGCAGGCATCCTAAGACATGGTCCCAGAAGGCTTAGCAATTTGTGGGTGGCCAAGCTCTTAGCTCTGGAAGCTTTCATGCATTGAGCACTATTATGTATGTGCCCAATACCACGCAAGACAGGGGGTGTGAGTGCTGAGCAAAGCAGACAGGGTGTCTCCACTCATGAAGGACACGAACAGGGTGCTGAGACCTGAACTAACAACCAGGGACGCCTTAGGAGAGCAAGTCACAGCTGAGGAAGGCCTTGGACAGGTCACAGCAGTTGTCTCCGAGCTTCATTCTCTCCACCCGTAAATTGGCAGTGATAACAGGGGGCCGGTAAGCATTATTTTTTAGTTTAGTTTAGTTTTTTGCCATAGGGTGGGCGCCACCGCGCCCCATTATTTTACTTTAGTTTTTTGCTATGGGGCATGTGCACTTCCCAGAGAGAGATGGGTGGGGGCAAGGGGTAGAGAAATTATCCCCAGGGGGGATGACCACGCTGCAATCACTTCTCTAATTTCAGGATTTTGGACATACATGCCCACATGCCTGGTGTGGTTTTCAAGCTGCCAGGTCTGAGACTCGAACCATGCAGATGGTCATGTGGGATCCAACGCCTTAACCTCCACACCACCTGCTGTACAGGGCTATCTTAAGGTTTCAATGATATAATCGATACATGGTGACTCGTAGTGCTAATAAACTGCTAATGAGGACCACACAGCTAAAGCAGTCAGCAGACAGGTGATGCTGTCAACGCTCTGCCTACATGTCCTTGGATCCCGCAGCATGTCAGGACACAGGGCACACTCCCAGCAGCCAGCCCTGCCTCTCTCATCAGTGGGCTACCCTCAGGCTGCCGGCAGCTGCTTTGACCACCTGCAAGGAGAGCAGGCAGGTCTGGAAGGTAAGTTACTCCCTGAGCCCTCACAGGCTGTCCCTGAACAGTGACTGCAGAGTGGGGGAATAAACACCTACTCAGGTCCCCAGGGCTCCCTGCAGACCCAGCCACTCATCTTCCTGGCCCTAGGAATGACATTGTATCCTGGCTTGGCAGTCTTATCTTCCCAGTCCCCTCCCCCCATGCCTGGGAAGATTTCGAAGAAATCTCTACTTGCATACAAATCGTTGTTGCATGATCTGTTTCTGGGGAACACAATTTAAGACCCTGGGAAATGCCAAGTAAACATTAGGAGGTGTCTTCTAAACTGTGTGACCCTGTGTGACCCAGTCTTCCTGCAGAGCTGCCCTCTGGTCAAAGCAAGTCCTCCCAAGTTTCTAAGGCATCATTACCACACAATAGCCTTCTTATTACGTTTTTTAAAAATTATTATTTATTTTATTTTACCTGTTTTTTCTCTTTTTAATTTTTATTTATTTTTATTTATTTATTTTTTGCTATATGGCACGTGCACTCACCAGAAAGAGACAGAGAGACAGAAAACGAGAAATCACCCCCCCCAGGGGGGATGGCCATGCTGCAATCCCTTCTCCATTCTCCTCTTGGGATCTTGGGCATGCACACATATGCACCCGGCGTGAGTTTAAGCTGCCGGGTCCAGGACTCAAACCACAGTCGGCTACATGGGAGTCCAGCGACATAGCCATTACGCCAACTGCTGGTCCCACTTATTTTTTAAGAGTGTCTAGGAACAGAGACAGACAGAGGGAGAGAATGCACCCCTGTAGGGTCTGGTCACACCACAGTTACTTCTCCTCCATTTCTCCATCCTGTTTGGATTTGGGGCACACACATACACATGCCAAGGTCGCTAGGG
>NW_006208456.1:2791338-2794695 GCF_000334495.1 Tupaia belangeri chinensis
GAAAAAGGGAGGAGGAGAAAGTACCACCCTTCCTAGTGGGGCACGGTCACACTGCGACTCCTCCATTTCTCCATCCTGTTGGGATTTGCAGCACACATGCATATGCACCTGGGATGCTTTACAAGCTGCTGGGGTAGGATTCAAACCACGCCATATGGGATCTGGCTCCCTTAAGCGTGAGGTCATGGGGCCAGCCCCACAACAGCCCTCTCACTCTGAGAAAACCTGTGCTCCTTGTGTTCTAATATAACAAAGGCCAGCACCGTGAGAAGTTGATGGGATGGCCCCTGGCAAGTAGTTCTCAGCTCTCAATTAGGAAACCGTGGGAGCTGCTGGCTTCAGGAATCTATGTTCCTTCCTCTAGGGACCCACAGGACACTCAAAGACGACATAAACTGCCTCTTTACTGGCTGCCATTTTCCTCTATCCCTGGGAACCCCCAAGGTCATCTTGAAGTTAAGCCTTCACTGCCCGTCCTCACACATCCACCAGTGGGGAGACTGTGGACCCGCGCTGGGCAGACACAGAAGCAGCTGGTGGGGTCAGATTCAGATGCTGGTCTGGATCAGTTTTCTGGACTTTGTGCTGTTGGTAATATTCACCAGCTTCTTAAATGCTCTGACTTGTGATTTTTTTTTTTCTTATTCCAAATAAACATTCTCCTTCATACCTAATTTTGAAAGCATTTTCTTAGACGGCTCCCATAATTACATAAGCTGTAAGCAACAGACAACCTCAATATGCTTTGGCCATCTGATGATTGGAAGACTTTTTCACAAACTAGCTTCAGACTTCCGAACATCTCAACCCTTGTTTCTTTTCTCTTGTCTTCCTATTTCTGATGCTGGGTGTGATGGTTGCTGTCCCTGCACCTGTCACTGTGTAAGGTGAATCAACAGAGCATGTGGTAGAGACATCCCTAAAAGCCATTTATAGTCAAGATGGCTAGCAGTAAGTATATTCCACAACCTAAATGTATTACACATAACTCAGCAAAATGTTCTCCCAGCATAACCAAATGAATATATATACATCCCCAAATGCCACAGTAACCCCACCCATGACATGAAGGGAGGTATAACAGAGAAGAAATCAGGGTGGACAATTACTATAGTTAAGAAAAACCTACTGGTGCTAGCAGGTTGATGGTGGTTAAGGGCACTATACTCCCACATGGCTGACTGTGGTTCGTTCGAGTCCCGAAACTGACGACTTGCTTTCTCACTTTCCCTTTCTCTCACTCTCTCGCTCTGCCCCTCTCTGGTCAAATTAAAATAAAGTTAAATTGTTTTTTTAAAAAAGAAAAACTTACCTTAGCAAATACAACTGAAAAAATACATATGACCTTGGAAGATGCTTGCCCAAATGAGGAGCCTTACGTGCAAGCCTCCTTAGCGTCTCAGGAACTCAGCCTCTGGTAGCTAGACTTGCTGTAAGGATTAGACACAGTATTTTAAGGACTGTGGGTTTAAGCCCCATCCTGTGTGTATATAAAGGATGAGGGTGGCTCAGTATTGCTCCAGCCTGTCCTTTCTCTTGGTGCCCTTCCATCTAAATCCATGTCAGGAAGACCCTGTAGCACCACCAGGCAAGGCTAAGGAGGGACAGCAAATGGTGACTCTGGTCACTGCTGCCCTATAGTGAGTTTGGCCCATGAGGTTAGGACTTAATTGCAGGACTTACAGTAGTAGTCTCTAAGCCCAATTGCTCCTCTTAATTTACCTTTTGTTTATCTTTTTTCTTTTTAGTTTTTGCTAAGGATGTGTGCACTCGCTGGAGAGAAAGTGAAAAAGCACCTTCCAGAGGGGATGGCTTGCAAGTTAGGGTATGCACACATACACATATCCAGTGTGTTTTTCAAGGTTCTGGGTTTGAGACTTGAACTCAGAGCCAGACATGTGCGATCCAACCGCCTTAACCACTATACCACCAACCTCCTTTTTTTTTTTTTTTTGTTGAGAGATTTTCACTATAGGGCGCGTGCGCTCGCCAGACAGACAGAGAGAGACATTAGAGACAGAAAGCGAGAAATCACCCCCCAGGGGGGATGGTCACGCTGCAATCCCTTCTTCTCCATTCTCCTCTCGGGATCTTGGGCACGCACGCACACGCGCCCGGCGTGAGTTTTAAGCCACCGGGTCCAGGACGCGAACCGCGGTCGACTACGTGGGAGTCCGGCAACATAGCCATTACGCTAACTGCTGGTTCCCTAACCTCCTTAATTTTTAAAAACAAAATTTCTTCTAGAAAAATCCCAGATTCATTTTTGCTGACCAGAAGAGCAAAGAGATTTGGTTATACCCAGGCAAGGTCAAGGAGTCCAGAGTGAGCCAGCCCAAGTGGGACACGCAATGCCAGCACTTATTCTTTATTCCACACTCATTATCCCATGTGAGCTTCATGCTCCTTCAGTAGGGTATGCTGTCATGTGTTAGTATCAATACTTTTTTAATTAAAGGGGGACGAAACAACTTCTGCAAACGTATACACCACTAAGTGGCAACGTTGGTATTTAATCCAGATCTTCCAAACTGAAATCCACAATAGCCAAGCTTAGCTGTGGATACTGGTTTACCTTTGCCAATAATAATGGTAACAGCTGTTATGTTTTTGTTTTTGTTTTAGGCTTCAGTGTAAGCATCTGTCATGAATTCTCTTCTGTAGTCCTCACCTCTGACATGAGTGGGTTCTGAAGGGGAAAGAGGCTGGACTGACCAAGATGGGCAGCACCCTTCACGCCTGAACTGCATAAGCAAAGGAACAAAGGTGAGCACAGAGCGTGTCTTCCGACCACGCTCACGAGAGCTGGCAGTTCTTGCCGAGCCACTGTCCTTGGGCCTCTGGCCTAACCAGGTAGGCTCCCAGGGCCTGTCGACCCCTAGAATGATGTGAAGATCAAATGAGTTAACACTCTTCTTAGAGGAAAGGGGCTGCCCTGGAAGCAGCAGCTGGAGGTATCCTGAGGCCAGTCTTTAGCCAAATATTGATAGTCTGCTTCTCTGCAAGACAGAGTCCTGCCAGAGGCTTCCAATTTCCTAGTGATGGGTTGGGCTTCTACCACTCAGCTTTGAAGCTTAATGGGGCTCCTGGCACCCCAAAGATCTTGGCCAGCTCTTGCCCTTTAGCTTCTTTTGTGCCTGGAGCCTGGGCAACTCCTAAGGCACAGCCTCTGCTTATTTAAATTGGGAGATGGAGAAGTGCCTCCTGCCCTGGAGGGAGGGAGAGCACAAGTTCTGTCCTGAGTGGCAGCAGAAACCTCCAGTCCTGAGGCACAGGATAGAACTGAGGGCACCTGCCAGACTGCCCCTGGAAGCCAGAAGCCCACAGTCTACCTGCCCGCTTTGGAGTGGGGCAGGA
>NW_006208456.1:2794713-2804946 GCF_000334495.1 Tupaia belangeri chinensis
CTCTGAATCTGACTGTGCTGCTCCTAAACCCCACCTCCTCCAAACCTACGTGAGATGAGGTGTTGGAGCCAACTCAACATCTAAACTCTTTGGACATGCACATTACTCCGTGTCTCAGTTCCCTCATCTGTAAAATGGGAATACTGTCTTCAGCTTAGAGGTGGATGTGAAGATTAAATGAGTCAACACAAAGTGCTTAGAATGGGGTCTGGCACAGAATAAGCCTCTCTTAGCTGTTAGCTATTATTGCTGTATTATTACAAGAGGCCCGAGAGTGCTCCCTTAGGTCCCCCGTATTTTCCCTTGAGGTGTGTTCTGTCACTTAAAAATGGGTTGAGACTGCAGGACGGTGCTGTGACTAGCCGCCAGCACCAGTGTGTTGCTTCTCCTCTGGCCCCCTCCAGTTCCGGGCTAGTTTCACTGCTCCAACCCGCTGCGTCTGTTTCAGTTTATACACAGCTGCAAGCTGGAGAAGAGGTGTTTAATACCTCATTAGCACCTCCCAACTGTTCCTCCTGGGCACTAACCGCTTCAGCTTGCTCCCTCTGGAGCGACTCTGAGCAGCCTTTGAAAAGCAAGCCACGTGATGACCCAGAGACTTCCCCAACTGGTCCCAACTCCCTCCCTTGGGTTGTTCCTTTTTACCCAGCAAAACAACTTACTGGTTAGATTTTAGTGATATATAAAACAGGTCAGATTATTATTCCTTCTGTAGCATCTAAAACCAAACCTCCACGTAGTGTCTCTCCCAGAGCCTTCCTCTTCCCTGTCCCACACCTGCAGACCTGCCCCGTCCCATGCCACTCCTGGTTTGGTACAGGAATCAGGCCAGACAGCAAGAGTCCAAATTTGAAGCAGATGTTTGGGATGGTGAGTGAGACTGGGGTGGAGACAATAGAAAGGATGTGGATCCTACTAGAACTTCTTGTTGCTCTGACCTACTGCCAAGGCTGAGAAAAATAGAGAGACTGTTCCTGTTAAATACCCAGCTGCTACTCATGCCAAGCTTTCCTGGGCCGCAATCCTCGGAGTCTCTGGCTTGGTTTCCAAAGTTCTCCATATCCCTTTCCCCATCATGCCAAGCCCCTAAGCCCAGCCTTGCCCCCAAAAGTCAGGAGTGGAGTGGAGTTTCTCCTCCCCCCCACCCCGCCCCACTCCACACCTAATCCACAATTATATTTTTGGAGCAAAAACTCAAGATATGGTCTGACAAAAGTTTTGTGCTGATTCTGGGCATGAGGCTGTCCGGAAGACACAGATTGGAGGCCAAACAATAGAATTTTCAAGAGTTAGAGAGATAAGAGGTCAGAAGTGCTTCAGGGAACTAGCAGTTAGCGTAATGGCTATGTCGCTGGACTCCCATGTAGTCGACCGCGGTTCATGTCTCAGACCTGGTGGCTTAAACTCACGCCGGGCGCGTGTGCGTGCGTGCCCAAGATCCTGAGAGGAGAATGGAGGAGAAGGGATTGTGGTGTGGCCATCCCCCCTGGGGGGTGATTTCTCGTTTTCTGTCTCTGTCTCTCTCTGTCTGGTGAGCGCACGCGCCCTATAGTGAAAAACCTCTCTCAAAAAAAAAAAAAGAAGTGCTTCAACTAGAACGTTTGCGGAGCATGCAGATGGATGGCTGCTGACCCACATCCACCATCTCCTGGCCACACTGAGTCTGCCAGGAACTGACCCTGACTGGGATAGCCAGTGTCTGACCCACTGAACATCTGTTTAATTCCCTTGCTTTGACTTTTTGAGGAAACACAAGTTGGAATCAATACAAACAAGGTTAGAGAGAAAAAAAATCCCTTTGGGGAGGGGAGCCTAATGGAAGAGGTGGTTTTCCCAGAGGCAGTGCCCTGCCCAAGGTGCACCCGGTTGCCATCCAGCTGAAAGTGGTTTTCAGGAAGCTGTATCTTCCCAATTCAAGTCCCAGTCCTGGGGGCTTGAAAACACACAGGACACATATGCACACATGCCCAGTATCTTCAAAGGAGGGAGAAATGGAGAAGGGTCTGTAGTGTGACCATTCCCCATGGGGGCAGATTTTCCCTCTCCCTCTTTCTCTACAGAGCACATGTGCCCTCTGGCAAATTTAAAAAAAAAAAAAAAAAAAAAAAGGTGGGAGAAATGGAGGCTCAGGGTTTCACCCAGAGCAGTCCCAACAAACCAACATGCCTCTGCGTTCACTGGAAATGGCATAACTTGTCTTTTCTCTCTGCCACCTCCTGGTTAGTCAGACCACAGTACTAACACTTCTGACTACTATTAGTGTTGGAGATGCATCCCTCTCCCCTTCTACTCAAGATTTTAAATTCATTCACCGGGCTATAGGCCACTGGCCAATCACCCATTGCCAAAGTCAACACCTCAGGTCTGCTTCGTCTGGGAGAGAAAGTTACGGAGCCCTGAGTTTCTCAGTCTGTCCCAGGATCTGCTCAAGCGATGGCCTATTTATGGCACAATGAGGACCTTGCTCCCTGGGTCTTTGGGTTCAGAATTCATCTTTACAAGGGTCCTTTCTTCACTGAAAGTCAACAAGGACAGTACTCTCCCTCCCTTTGTGTAAGGACCTAGACAAATTTCACTTGCAGCTGTTACTCTATAATATGGAAAGTCTCCAAATGCACAAACAGAAATGTTCTCCCCGTCCCCTCCCACATGAAACAGGAATGAGAGAAATCATGGGGGTGGGTGGTGACAGGTTTGGGTGCACAAGCCTCAAGGGAAGGAAAGTCTAGGGAAAATGGATTGTTTATGTCTGTCTCTCCCTCAAGATGGGGAGCTGCACAAGACAGAGATGACACTGCCTTGCGTGTCCCTAGCTCCCTGCACATGCCTGATGTACAGGAAACGTGTGCTGGAAGGAGTAGATGCATGGTACTGAAGGAAAATGGAACCCAGTGTTGGAACCGAAACCCTAGATTTTGGGGGATGGTGGTAGGGGTGGAGAGAGGGGAGGTACATTTATAGGAAATGAAATAACTTGGAGTAGGATTAAACATAGGATTTAGGAGACCTAGCACAAAATGATGACACACACATAATCCTCCTCTTACATAATAACACAACATTTTGTTTTCAACATAACATAAAAGCCATCAAAGGCTCTCCAGCTGGCCTGCAAATACTGATATCCCCACTCTACTTCTGCTAATGGGCAAACAGGAATGTCTTGGCAACTCCTTTGAGTGGGAGTTCTGAGGAGACAAGAAACATTGTTGGTCTGTAGAGAGAAGATGGGCAGAGTCAAAAAGATTCCTTTATGTGCAATACCGTAATACAGGTGAATTGGCGGTTGTAAAAATAGCGACTTTATGGGCACAGAAATCCCTCACCCTGGAGAAGACACTATGCTTATAGTTTCCATAGAAGCCCACAGTCTTGTTTGGTGTGTGTGTCTCCCTGTAACTTTGGCATTCATGACAATGTTGGCTGCCTCGGTGAGATATCCACCAGGAATTTGGCCTTTCCAAATGGTGTTGTTTCATGTGAAGAGAGTTTAGAGACAAAAGATTTACTCAAATGAGTCTTTTTCTACACACTCGGTAACCAGAGATAAACATCAGGGTATTGTGTAGCATGTCTGACTTCATTCTAATTTCATTTGCATACAACCTAAAGATTTTCCACCAAAGAAAGTTTATTAAAATTTCAGGATTTTCCCCCTTGTTATAGCCTCAAGGGTGCCTTGTATTATTTTCAATTTGGATTCATTTAAACTTGGATGTCATTTCACCTAAGTTATTAGTTGGTAGTCTATGGAACTTTCTACATGCAACTAGTCATAAAGCCACTGCTAACAGCCGCCATCTCTCAAAAGCTCTCTAATGGATGAGCAGAGCATTCTCCCCTCACCTCGCCCCCAATTCCCAAATCTTCAAGTGACTGAGAGGTCAACCAAGGTATAAAGCATTTGTCTGTCAGACACAATGTCCTCAAGTGAACGGGAGGCAGAGTCAGAGAGCACTGGTGGCCCAGAGCCTGGGCCATCTTTTAAACCAGTCTGCTAGAGACAAACCAGAAATGTGTAGTGTAGGCTTTGACATGAAGCAGGCCCATGTTCAGATACAGTTCTACTTCCTAGCTATGGAACCTTGGCCGTCATTAACCCTCTCTGTGTCTCAACTGTGTCTATGATGGAGCAACAAGACCTACTTTACAGGGTCACTGTAAATATTAGACTATAGGGTTGCCTATCACAGAACATGGGTGATACAGCCCCCTCAATACCTCCTCTGGCCTTTGGAGGGTCATACAGAGGAAGAAGTCTCTTCTGATTTGGGGTCTTCATAGGTGTTTGGCCTAAATGTCTTGAATACCCATTCTCTCAAGCCCGCCTAGACATGGCAAGGTAAGAAAAGAGCCACCAACCCCTTGGAATATCCATACAGGTCATCTTCTCTAGCACTCACAATTGCCCCCAGATCCATAGTCTTCAACTGGCCTAAGCAGTGGGCAATATTGTTTCATACATATGATACACAGAAAGAATGTTTTTTTCAAAAAGGTCTAAACTATTAGTCAATTTTCTTAGTTGTCAGGAAACTGATATTCAGAGATAGTTGTTTTGTCCAAGGCTGAACCATGGGGAGTTAAAAATAAGAATGTTCAGAGCCAGCCTCAAGGACACAGTAGTAACACAATCCTCTGTGATGCTAGGACCCATGGAAGGGTCCTAGGTTCATGTCCAGAGACCTCCTTGCACACACCAGACATGTATCTGTGTACTAATAATATCGGCCAACCAAGGCTGGGTTTGAATTGTGGCATGAGAACACTGTTAGGGGTATTTGTCTCTCTAATGTAAGAATTTTTTAAATAAAATTATCCTAAAAAATTACATGGGGCCAGCAGGTAGCATGAAGGTTAAGGCAGCTGGATCCCACATGGTCAAATACAATTCAAGTTCCAGGCCCAGTGACTTGGAAATCATACCAGGTACTTGTACATGCATGCCTGAAATCTCAAAAAGAGAATGAAGGAGAAGGGGTTGTGGCATGACCATCTCCTCTTAGGGAGTGTTGAGGGGTAATTTTTCATTTCTCTCTCTCTCTGGCAAGTGCATGCACCCTATAGCAAAACTAAAGAAAAATTCCAATACTGTTACCATTAAATATTCCAATACTGTTACGCCAACATGATACTCAAAGTCTTCCAGAATACCAAAATCACAATCACATTAGACTAGCCCACAAAACCTTGGGCCATATTATGGTATGATGGTGAAGGCAGCTGGATTCCACATGGCTGACCTTATTATTCGAGTCCAAACCCCGCAGCTGGGAAAAACACACTGGGTGTGTCTATGTGTGCACAAAAATCCTGAGGAGGAAAAAATGGAAAAGGGATTGCAGCACAACCATACCCCATGGAGGTGCTTTCTCACTTTCCCTGTTTCAGCAATGAGTGTACATGCCCCCTACCAAATTTTTTTAAAAAGAAAAAGACTTTGTAGTCTTAGAATACAATTCATTGGCTTCAAGAACCTGGATCAAATTGTCACAGGGCAACAATGGTCTCAGAAGACTTTTTAAACGAATTGTGAACTCTAGTAAGTCTCTGGAGAAATTGACCTCAGTTAGGTCCTTAACAAGAGACTACATTGGGACCAGCAGTTAGCTTAATGGCTATGTCGCTGAACTCTCATGTAGTCGACTGCAGTTCGAGTCCTGGACCCAGTGGCTTAAACTCATGCTGGGCACGTGTGCATGCATGCCCAAGATTCCAAGAGGAGAATGGAGAAGGGATTGTGGTATGGCCATCCCTTCTGGTGGACGATTTCTCGCTTTCTGTCTGTCTGGCGAGCGCACGCGCCCTATAGCAAAAAAAAACCTCTCCAAAAGAAAAGAGACTACATGAACTCTTTTCCCTCCTCATGATGAATTTTAGGAAAAACTGTCTGAAAAGGGGATTGGCAAAATAATTATAAAAATCAGGATAGCAGTTACCTTCAGAGGACCTATGTTCTGTAGTGTTACGATATTTTATTTCTTGACCTGGCTAGTAGTTACATGTGCATTTTCTTTATAATTACTTATAAATTATACATAGTTGCATACCTTTTTATACATGTTATATCTTAAAAAAAAAGAAAAACAAGGTTTTTTGTTTCGTTCTTTTGACCACAGGGTATGTGCATTCGCCAGGGAGAGACTAAGAGAGTGAAGGAAAGTGAGCAATCACCCTCTAGGGGTGATGGCCACACCACAATCCCCTCTCCATTCTCTTCTTGGGAATCTGGGCACACATGCACATGCACCCGGTGGGATCTTCAAGCTGTTGAGAGTTGAACCATGGTCGGCCACGTGGGAGTCCAGTGCCTTAACCACTATGCTGGCCCCCAGAAGTATTCATTTTTTTTTTTTGGAGAGGTTTTTTTGCTATAAGGCGTGTGTGCTCGCCAGACAGAGAGAGACATAGAGACAGAAAGCGAGAAATCACCCCCCAGGGGGGATGGTCACGCCACAATCCCTTCTCCTCCATTCTCCTCTCGGGATCTTGGGCACGCACGCACATGCGCCCGGCGTGAGTTTTAAGCCACCGGGTCCAGGACGCGAACCACGGTCGACTACATGGGAGTCCAGCGACATAGCCATTACGCTAACTGCTGGTTCCCCAGAAGTATTCATTTTAAAATAAAAGTATTTCAGGATATCTGGAACTGGTCTATTATATATAAGGGTCTACATGATCCCAAGTAGAGGTAAAGAGCGCTGAAAGTTCAAGCCACTTGCTGGAGAACTTCTGTTGCACCATGAAAGGAATATGGCTGGACAGAGGCCCGACTGCTCTGCGTGCAATGGCACACATGCACACACAGAGGAAGCAGTGTACGTGAAGCTGAAGTTGGTATTTATCATATTCATTCAAGAACACTCCAACCAGCCACTGAAAAATGACTCCATGAAGGGCTAAAATCACTCAATGATTATGACTATGAATGTTTCATAGTCACCTAAGTCAAAGCCACAGAGGTGCAAGTGTAAAAGATGTAAGACTATAAATAACATCAAAATGTAAAGTTAGAAGAACAATTTATTTTTTTTTTCCCTAAGACCAGAACTATTGGGGAAATGCAAAAACATATCTATGTCTTTTCCTTCCCCACATTCAATGAGCTTGGTGAGGTGGGGACAGAATAAGTACACTTTAAAAGATGTCTTCGAATAAAACTACAATTCACCTGGAGGTCCAATATCCAACTATCTGCCCCCTTTTAAAAAAATAAAAATCCAAATGGGATTTTGTTTTGATGTTTCAGACTGGGAACCCATATACAAAATACCATGATTACTTCCCCAAGCCAGAGTCCCTAATACTTTTTCTTCTAGGCCAAGTCAGCTATCTGGTTTTCTCTCTGCCAAACTAACCTTTGCTCGGGAAAGATTAGTTCCATCTGCCACCTCAAACTTTTCAGGAGCACCGTTTTTGTTTGTCACACCCAAAGTCCTTGCAAGAGAGTAGGGAGCATGTTGGGAAGTATAAGCAAATGAAAATCACAAGGCCATACATCAGTGTTAACAGTGGTTACCTCTAGGTGGTAAGGTCTCATATTCCTTGTTACCTTTTCTTCATTTCAACTTTTTTTTAATTGCCAGAGAGCAAATGAGAGAGACAGAATGCCCCAACAGCATGTGGTTAGACTGCAATCCCTTGCCTCTATCACACCGTCTGTTTAAGATTTTGGGCCCATGCACATGCACCCAGAGTTGTTTTTCAAGGGGCTGGAGGCCAGGATTCAAACTGTGTTGGCCATTTGGGATCCAGTGCCCATTGTGCAATGTATAACCACCAATCTACAGGGCTGGCCCAATCTTCTATACTGAAACAATAGTAGTAAAATAATAAGAACAAATTAATTTTAAAGATTAATGAGAATAGACACCCTCTGCTCTTGTCACCTCCTTACTTCCTCAGGAGCTAAGCACAAACCCTTGTCCCTCTTGATGGCTGTCTGGGAGAATGAGCATGGTGGCCCTGCCTGGCACCAAGGACATCTATCAACGATGGATGATTATGTGCTGATAATAACTGTGGTATTTTCAACAGGACTGGTATGAATGTATTCATGTTGGGCAAATTCACTTTACAAGCTGTAGTGACACACAGTGACTGAATATATAGAATAAAATTTTAAAGATTCCAACATTGGGGGAAAAAAAAAAGACACATGAAAAGGCCATGGCTTAGGACAGGCCAGGGCTTTGGGTGTACATTCTACTGAGAGCTGACCAGAAGAACTACTAGGGAAAAGCAAAAATACATCTAAGCCTTTTCCTTCCCACATTCAATTTAAGCCCTGAATCTCCACTTAAAGCAGTCACTTTTGATGCTTAGTCCTTCTTTTAAACATTTATTTATTCACTGTACAAAATATTTACATCATCAGCTACAACTGTCTGGCCTTTTGCCAACCTGACAAATCTGCAGCAGGACTTGGTCTCTGTCGATTTTCTGGAAACATGCCAACGCTCTCCATGATGTTCGTGTGATGCCTGGTCTCCTTCAAAAGAGACTCAAAGGCAAGAGGATGGCTGGCCCCTCAAGCATCTAGGCCACAAGGGCATAAATAAAAGAACTGGCCAAATTAAAAAACGTGAGTAGAAAAGTGCCCAAGAAATAACACTCTCCCTTCTTTCCAACACATTGTACCTTTTCCCCATGCTGGCTAGTACCAAAGGAGGATTTAAAAAGAAGGTAAAAGGACAGGCCAAAAAGAGCAAAGATACTTCTGAACAGAGTTAGGGAGAGAATAGAAAACCAGAATAGTCCCAAAGGGTTTGTTAAAGACTCATGTCCGAGGACCACCACAGTAAGGCAGCTGCCCCCATCCAGGCTGCAATGATACCTCAGATGCTCTGCAAAGGTGCAATGACTAGAGCTCAACATGACAGATCTTTGACCTCCAGTATCAGTCTCTGGAGGGCTGCTCGAGGGAATCATGCAGAATTCAGAAGAACGGCAGCCCCCAACAGCAGAACTAGGCCATGTACCCCTAGATAGAAACCACTATCTGGGCCCAGGAGGCAGCACCACGTTCCCCGGCGTGATGACTAAACTTTCCTGCATAATCCCATGGGAAAAAAATGGGGCAAGCAGCAGCACCTTGTCCTGGTCCCTGAGGAGAGCAGTGACCATGTGGCATGGAAGATCCTGGGGTCTAGAGGCCCTGTTGCTGGATCCCAGACCCCAAGGAGAGGTGAGGTCAGCAACCATGCCAAGAAAGGACAAATGACAACTGCGAAGGTTGAGGTCAGGCAGGAACTGTAGCAGCTCAGGAGGGTTTGTTCCCCATGATCCCTGGGAACAGGAGGGCTCAGACATGCTTCCAGGGGACCAAGGCATTACCACAAGTCCTGCCTCATCTCAGGACTCTGTGTACTTGCTGGTTTTGGCAATAATGATGGCTTGTAATATTCTCAGAGTTGAGTGCCCCACTGGGAATGGTAGTTTGGAGCAAAGCCTTCTTAAAAACAAAATTGGGAAGTCAATGAGATTTTGAGTTTGGAACTGTTTTCATTCAAACAGTAACAAAAAAGGATGCTGTCATCTTCCAAGACATAGCAGTGGGTTCTCTTCAGTCATCACCCAACAGTGAACCTAATATAGTTAACCTAATATAGCTTATTTCCCCTTACTGGTAACCAATATGGAGTGCAGGGAAGTACCTAGGAAGGCTAGGGTTTACTGTCTAACATACCTCCTCCATGTGTGTCCCCAGGGTCCTGACCCCAGGGAGCATGTAAACTGACCCCTGTTCTCTTGCCTCAGTGCTGCCATGCAAAGACAGAATCAGGGATCACTGGCATGCTAATCCTTTGCTACAAAATGTTCTTGAGTAGAATTTCTAAGAATCCTAGCTCTTAGCAGACAGCATAACTTGGAGGCCAGTGGCCAGGCCCAGCCACACACTGGTGCAAAGAACAAGCTCCAGGGAAAGTGTCAGTAGTCCTTAAGCCAGTCATGTACCTCGGCATGCCCCACGACCCTCAGGGAAGATCATGTTCAGCCCTGGAGACTCTAGCCCAGTTGTCCTTCACATTCTTGGGTCTGTATGCTTTATTCACTGGCCCAAGTGCAAGAAAAAGCTTAGAGAGTTCTTCTTTATGGATTAATGACCATTTCCAGAAATGCCTGCAAGGAAAAGAACCTTTCCCTTTCCTAGTTCTGACACCACAAAAAAAAAAAAAAAAAAAAAAAGGAAAAAAAAAAAAAAATTTTTTTTACCTCACACCCTCACCA
>NW_006208456.1:2804968-2831972 GCF_000334495.1 Tupaia belangeri chinensis
CCTTCCCCTTCCCAGTTGTTGACCCCCCAAAAAAAAAAAAAAAAAAAAAAGGAAAAAAAAAAAAGATCTTTCTGTACTCTCAGTCCTCATCAGAGGTAGTCCAGTGCCATGGCCCATGCCTGCCATTGTGCAGGGGGACAAAACCAAAGACTGCTCATGTGGGCCGCCTCTTGTCTGTGCTTCTCCTAGCTACAGATGAGAAGAGGCCATCACTCCGCCCACAAGGAGGACTCATGTATGAATTTGGTCAAGTACTGAGGGCCGAAGAGGGCACCCCAGGAATGTTAGCAGAGGGAGTTGGAGAAAGGCATGGATTTAAGGTTCTCTGCACACCAGTTTCCCAAAAGAACTGAGCCCCGTGTGTAACCTCCCTCAGCTACCGAGACAGCTCCAGCTACTGAGATCTTCAAAGGACCAGAGGAAGTGACAGCAGCGCGGTCCTCTTCTCACGACTGAATAGTCCGCTCGGATTAAGTTCCATGCTAAAGTGGCTCATGGTAGATATTTTCAGGGGAAGGTGGGGGTGAGGTAAGGACAAGGCTTGTAGGTGACAAAATACTCCAGCGACAGGGGAGCCTGTGGCATCTTCTGGTTGATGGTTATGTGTTTCGGCCAATGGCTATGAGGACTGTAACGTGCGCCCACCTGCTCCAGAGAGCACAGGATCCAAGTGGATGGGACGGGAGTAATCAGAGCATGCCAAAGCCCTCGCAACCCTCGCTGATGGCCAGCTGCAGCATCCTGTGCACCTCTTCATATGAGTCATACGTTGGGAGGCACAGCTGGTTAAAACTGGAAGGAGAAGGGGAGACATAATTAGCTCATACCACCAGAAAGGCTGCCAAGGGCTGGAAAGATCACCCCCCACAGAACAGGCATCAGGCAGTCAGACACCTACCACGTGTGTGCAGTTGGTAGGGTGCTATGGGTTGGAGCAGCAATGATCTGAAATGAGGGACAGAGGGCAGCGAAGCCTCCAGGTGGCAGCTGAGAGGAACCTGTTGTGAACTGAAGTAGCCGGGCCAACTCCTCCTGGGTCAAACTGGAAACCACAGTCCAAAACCACCTCATGACCTGGCAGGGAGAGCACAAGACTAGGACCATATATGGCCTGTGGCCATATACAAGGCCATATACAAGACACCCTGGAGTTACTGTTCTTTGAGGACAGAGGTAAGAACAGCTAGAGATGACAGTCCCTTCAGGTGACTGTAACACACCGAAGAGGGTGGTCGCTCATTGCCTGATTCTACTTCTTCACATTCCCAATCAACTGTTCCCATGAGAGCCAGCATGACAGCCCTTGGGGACCAGTGCTCCCTTCTACCTGAA
Organism: Tupaia belangeri chinensis; assembly: GCF_000334495.1. Classification (NCBI taxonomy): domain Eukaryota; kingdom Metazoa; phylum Chordata; class Mammalia; order Scandentia; family Tupaiidae; genus Tupaia; species Tupaia belangeri. The sequence goes on from NW_006208456.1 coordinate 2,806,301, forward strand.
CTACCACCTGTTCTTCCCATAGGCATCATTTTTTCCCCCCAGTCAACATGTCAACTTCTTTGACTCCTCTTATTTGTTTCTATTGTAACATTTTCCTTATAATACAGAAATCTAAGTGAAAGAAGTGTGGCCCACTTGCCTTCTCTCTGAAGTGCCACGAGCCACCAACCACCACTGCATGAGCTTTGAAGTCAGACACACTGATGTCCCCAGTCCCACACATCAGAAGCTGGAGAAAGATGGTCAAGGTTACTAGGACAATCAGAGGGATGAAGACCACTTACTTGTGTTAACATTGCAAAATGCAGAATAAAGAAAAATACTGAGAAAAGACAAAAGGTGAGGTCTTAATGATAGAATATTGCTTTAGGAAAACCAACTATAAACTAAAATAGGCCAATGGCTCCAAAGCAGTGTAGTGAAATACCACAAAGCTTTTAAGAAAACACACAGAGATGCCTGTGGTCCTAACCTAGACCTACTGAATCAGAATCTCTAGGGAAGAAGTAATGACCTCATGTAAGTTGAAAAAGTTTCCAGGTATTTCTGAAGAGCAGGACTGTAGTGATGGGTTATTTTTAATTCAAACAAAAGATTCAAAAGTGGACCACATGTTTGCTGCTAGTCTGCTCTAAACTTGGCCTGAGAATACCAGGGAGAGAAAGAGAAGTCCTCTCCCTTTGATTAAGACCCCCAACTCATTTATAAATTTGAAGACAGCCTTTCCTATTTCCCAGGATCCAGCCTTCTTTTGTGAATTGAACTTTACTACTTTCCCTTCAGTCCTGTTTCTACTTGATCAGATAAATATTAGAGTATGCCCCAAAATGAGAACATGAATGACATCAGAGCCCTAAACATCTTGTTGATGTCCTCCTTTGGTTCAGGATCCAGCAAGGTACTTAGCAGACTGTGAGACCTCATCTAATAGCCATGAAGGACCAGCAAGTGGCATGGTGGTTAAGGTGCCAGACACTCCCACATGGCTGACCACGGTTCAAGTCCTAAACCTAGTAACCTTCTCGCTTTCCCTTTCTCCTTCTCTCTCTGTCTCTCTTTCTCTCTGGTCAAATTAAAATGAATAAAATTAAATAAAATAAATCTTTTAAAAAGTTATACATTCTGACTGAGAGACAAGAAAAGCCCAAAGCAAGCCTGAGGAGGAGCCTTGGCTCATTCAAAAAGAACTTGCTAAGCTAATGAGTAATAAGAGCAGGATGTGGAACTGTAAGAGACTGTCTTTCTGTGTGAATACACACATACACACATACATACACACACACACATATATATACGGGGATCTTCAAAAAATTCATGGGCCATGCAATTATGAAAAATCTCTGTATGGGGAACCAGCAGTTAGCGTAATGGCTATGTCGCTGGACTCCCACGTAGTCGACCGCGGTTCGTGTCCCAGACCTGGTGGCTTAAAACTCACGCCGGGCGCATGTGCATGCGTGCCCAAGATCCCGAGAGGAGAATGGAGGAGAAGGGATTGCGGCGTGACCATCCCCCCTGGGGGGTGATTTCTCGCTTTCTGTCTCTATGTCTCTCTCTGTCTGTCTGGCGAGCGCACGTGCCCTACAGTGAAAATCTCTCCAAAAAAAAAAAAAACCTCTGCATGGATTTCAATTTTTTTGTGTGTGGCACCAAAATAAGCCCACATTTTAAATCTACTTTTCTATGAACTCTTTGAAGTTTCTTTGTATGTATAAATCTATATAGTGTTGTAATGCAAAAATATGACATATGGGCACATCTTTTGGCCTATCTCTCATTAGAATCTAGCTCCCCATGCACATAAAAAAGGCATAAAAAGGTGATAATAAAATGCTTCTGGGCAGTTGTCTAAGGAGGGTGGGATTTCAGATGAGCTGTGTTTTCGGATTTTCTGTACTGTATGAATGATTTTCTAATGAGTGTATCACATATGTAGTCAGAAAAGCCAATAAAACATTTTCATTGTATAAAAAAAGGAGAATGTTGTTTGATGAAAGTGGGGATGTTGTCTTATTGATTGGGATCTCCCCAGCACCTGAAAGTACATAGCAGACAGGAGGCACTCAACATACACCTGAATAAAATTAGATTATTCTCTTAAATGTTATAGGAGCGTATGAAAACTGTACATGATATCAACTATAGACATATATATATATATATTTTTTTTTTTTGGACAGGTTTTTGCTATAGGACACATGCACTCGCCAGAAAGAGACAGACAGAGAGACAAAAAGTGAGAAATCACCCCCCAGGGGAGATGGCCACCCTGAAATCCCTTCTCCATTCTTCTCTCGGATCTTGGGCACACACATACATGCACCCAGCATGATTTTAAGCCACCAGGTCTGGGACTCGAACTGCAATTGACTACATGGGAGTCCAGTGACATAGCCATTTCGCCATCTGCTGGTCCCAATACCAACAATCTTCACTACGTAGACTCATATTCAATAAATAATTATTATTCTTCATAAGTAATTGCCTACTTGCTACTTTTTAATTTTCACATTCTAGTTTTTAAAAAGCTGAAAAAAGAATTAATGAATGAAAGGGTAACAAAAATGAAACTACTCTTGCCTTTCAAAGGGCTTTTGGGCCACATCTCATAGAAGAAGATGCAACAAGCTAATTCTTGGGCATCACTAAAATGTCGAGTCAAGAACAATAGTTTGGGGACCAGTAGATGGCGCGATGGTTACGTTGCTAGACTCCCACATAGTTGACTGTGGTTCATGACCTGGACTTGGCAGCTTAACTCACACTGGGCATGCCTGCATGCGTACCCAAGTCCCAAGAGGAGAAGGAAAGAAAGGGATTGCAGCATGCCCATCCCCTGGGGTGGGGGGTGATTTCTCGCCTTGTGTCTCTGTCTTTCCAGCAAGCACATGTGTACCCTATAGAAAAAAAAAAAAAAAACTCTCTTAAAAAATTTAAAAAAGAACAAGGGTTTGAACTGCAAGCACTTACCTCAAGTTCATTCTCATCAAAAATAGCCAAAAGATTCTCAGGGACCAACTCATTTAGGCCTGAAACAAAGAAGCCAAGTTAAAGCCATATCCACAAAATGGATACAGGCATTTTAACCTCAAGGCCAAGGGTAGACAGGCTCATACCTTTAAGGAAATGTTCCACCTCTTCTTTCACTTGACTGGCAAGCCGATACTGTGCCAGCAAATTTAAATAGAAGATTTTATTCGCATTGGTAACTGGGGTTTGCGCTCCACCTGTCATGAGTTCTACGACCTGAAGTTAGAGGCAAAAGACAGACAAGGAGAGGTTGTGGATGGAAGTTTACATGACGATATCTGTCTGCTGTGATCTACAAACATAACATTATTGAACTCCGTCAATGTCAGTCAAGTTTCTGCTTTATATTCAGCTTTTCAACATACTTGGTTTTATACAGTTCCTATTCTTCAGGGTCCTACCATTGCTGCACTCTACTAGCTACTCTTTCTTTCATTTAAAACATTTTTTTAATTTTAAATTTTTTTTGAGAGAGAGTTTTGCTATATGGCAAGTGCGGTCACCAGACAGAGAGAAAGAAAGTAAGAAATTACCCCCCAGGGGGGATGGCCACGCTGCAATCCCTTCTCCTCCATTCCCTCTTGGGATCTTGAGTATGCATGCACACGCACCTGGTGTGAGTTTAAGCCACCGGGTCCAGGACTTGAACCACAGTCTACTACATGGGAGTTCAGTGACATAGCCATAATGCTAACTGCTGATCCCAATTTTTTAATTTATTTTTTAACTGCCTGAGGGTATGTGTGCTTAACAGAGAGAGAGAACAAGAGAGAAAGCACCTACAATGGGACACAGCCATGCATCAATCCCTTCTCCATTTCTCCACCCTGTCAGGATTTTGAGCACACACACACACACACACACACACACGCCCAATGTGTTTCTCAAACTGCCAGGGCTGGGATTTGAACCACACGGCTGGCCAGGTGGGATCTGGCTCCTTCAACCACCAGGCCATGGAGATGGCTCTCTACTAGCTACGTTTCTATGGTGGTGACTATGTGAGTCTTCTCTGACCAAGCAGTGGTAAAGCATCAGGAAGATATGGCTCCTTGTAGGCATTATTTTAATCTGTGATTCAAAATTAAGCCACTACAGAATTCTCTGGCTCAGAGTAAATAAATTCAGGTAAGTAGTGAAGTCTTATGTCTCAAAAATAAGATTAAAATAGTTGCTCCCCCACATTCTTCTAGCTCTGATGTGAGTCAAAAGAAAGATCCATGGCTTGTAACTGTTTTTTTCTTAGAGAGATTTCTGCTATGGGACATGTGTGCTTGCCAAGACAGACAGAGATAGAGACAGAAAGTGAGAAATCACCCCCCAGAGGGGATGGCCGCCACAATTCCTTCTTCTCCATTCTCTTCTTAGGATTTTGGGCATGCACACACACATGCCTGGTATGAGTTTTAAGCTACCAGGTCTGAGACTTGACTACAGTCGTCTAAGTGAGAATCTAGTGACATAACCATCATCTGCTGGTCCCAGATGGCTTGAAACTTAAGAGATCCCAGATTCTAATCACCAACCTGATACTAACATTGTAAGCAATAAATAAACTTTAGTCACTTAGCCATTTGGGCCCCCAACCTTCTTATCTGCAAAGAAAAAGCCATAAAATTCTCAGATAAAATAGTACCTCCCAATAAGCAACTTCTAATAGGACTCTAAGGAAGCCCTGAAGCACATTTTAAAACCACCACCCTGTAAAATTTGTGTGTAGTGACTAAGGTTGCCTTCTTAAGTGAAAGAAGGCCTCCATTTCATTGTAAGATTAGATCTTCAAGTCTTGACAACATCATAATGGAAATAGCGAACTACTCCATAGCAGGGATTCTTAATGATCTAAAAATGTAACATTTTTTGTTGTGTATAATTCTAGATATTTATGTCAATAAACATTTCTAATTAATAGAAATAAATCACTAAGCTTTTGTATTCATATTAAACCCAATAAACATGAGTACTCTGTTTGGCCTGGAGACCCTAATTCAGGATCTTGACTAGCTGCGTTGCTATGCTGGTCAGGAAGGCAGGCTCTGAACGAGGTCCCGTAATTTTCTTTTTTTTTTGAGAGATTTTTGCTATAGGGTGCGTGCACTCGCCAGACAGACAAAGAGAGACATAGAGACAGAAAGCGAGAAATCACCCCCCAGGGGGGATGATCACGCAGCAATCCCTTCTCCTTCATTCTCCTCTCAGGATCTTGGGCACGCACGCACACGCGCCCGGCGTGAGTTTTAAGCCACCGGGTCCGGGACGTGAACCGCGGTTGACTACATGGGAGTCCAGCGACATAGCCATTACGCTAACTGCTGGTTCCCAAGGTCCCCTAATTTTCAAAAAGGCCATCTGACTATTAGTAGAGTGGTACTAGTGGTTACTATTTTTCAGTCGGTGCTACTGTGTTTTTAATGACCTATTACTGTAGCTTTAGCTTCACCTTTATTATCTGATATTGCTTAAAGCCATGATATAAGCAGAAGCACCTAATCTTCCATGTAGTACCCAGCATTACAGAGCACGACCACTGTGCCACTGTGCTGAGGCTATCTGGCCGATTGTTTTCTTTTTCTTTTTCTCCAGATTTTACTATAGGGCATGTGCACTTGCCAGAGAAAAAGACACAGAGAAAGTGAGAAATCACCCCGAGGGGTAGATGGCCATGCTGCAATCCCTTCTCCTCCACTCTCAGGATTTTGGGCACAGATGCACATGCACCTGGTGTGATTTTCAAGCCACCTGGTCTGGGACTTGAACTACAGAGTCAGCCATAGGGGATCCAGCACCCGAACTTCCACTACCTACTGGCCTGTGGTCAATTGTTTTCTTTCCTTTCTTTTTCTAATTTTTTTTTTTTTAATTTAAAGGTTTTTGCCATAGGGCATCTATGCTTGCCATAGTCAAAGAATGACAGAGAAAGGGAAAGTGAGAAATCACCCCCCCAGGGGTAGATGGCAATGTCACAATTCCTTCTCCTTGGTCCTCCTCTAGGGATTCTGAGCGTGTACATATACATGCTCGGCATGATTTTCAAGCCTTTAGGTCCAGGACTCAAATCAAGATCAGTCATGTAAGAATCCAGTGCCTTAACCACCACACCACCTGCTGCCCCCCCACCAGTTTCTTAATAGAAAGTTTTAAAATATATAAGCATTGTGTCAAAAATGGGATTATCTACAGCGCCATACTAATAGGAATAAAGATAGGGCTAGCTCTTCTAAATCTGTTTATAGAGTCACATTTCATTATGATTCAGTTCTTTTTGTTTGTTCATTTGTTTTTGGAGAGGTTTTTGCTATAGGGTGCGTGCACTCGACGGAAAGACAGAGAGAGACAGAGACAGAAAGTGAGAAATCACCCCCCAAGAGAGGATGGCCAGGCCGCAATCCTCCATTCTCCTCTTGAGATCTTGGGTATGCACACACACGCGCCCAGCGTGAGTTTAGGCCACCGGGCCCGTGACTCGAACTGCGGTGGACTACACAGGAGTCCAGCGACATAGCCATTAGGCCAACTGCTGGTCCCGTCATTCAGTTCTTTTTCTACTGGAAGATAGAAATAAGGAAATAGATGGACACCTGTGACTTTTGCGCCACTCAAATCATAAAATATGGGATGCAATGCGCTAAAGCTGCACTCTCCAATAGGGCAGCCACTAGCCACATACAGTTATTTAAACTGGTAAGGTAGAACGAGAAATTCAGTTATTTGGCCATATATGCCACGTTGTTGGTGTGTAAGAGACACCATGCATACAGAACACTGCCACCACTGCAGAAAATACATTAGACAGCACTGCTCTAGAGAAAGCTGAGGAACACAAAACCCACAGGCTTCTGTCTGCTCTCTCACCTTATCCAGTTGACCTGATTTGTTGTATTTCTCTTCTGCAAAGACCAACTCCATCTCACTCATGTCATTATTTAGGATAAAACACACTTTAGATTTGTAGAATTCTGGGTCATCTGTTTCAAAGTACTGAGGAGATTAAAAACAAAAACAAACAAACAAAACACAGAATATGAATACTCTTGTCCAGAAATGAGATTTATAACTGCTTAGAACCACTTATCCCTTCAAACTTAATAATAACCTCAGGTGGAACGATTCCAGAGTTAATGGCCAGGGAGCATTAGTACCCACGTACACCTAAGATGTTACCTTGTAATGCATACGTAGTCCTATGATTTGGGCCAAGAATGAACGGGTGAAGCGAGCTCGAACCAACTGCTTATAGGCTCCTCCTAGAGAGGACTCATAGAGACACTTGCCCACCAGCCGCCCTGCAAACTCATACATCTTCAGGCGCAGATAAGCAGGGCGATTAGGGTTGGGATGCACCTGTCAAAGAAAGAAACTGAAAGGCCTTGGGCCATTTTTCTTAAAGCCTAGTTCTGGAAAGACTCTCTCTCCCCAACCCCATGCCAAGGGAGCAAGAATTTCAGTGTAAGGATCAAAGAACCCTTCTAATGACATTAGTCTAGTGGTAACCACCACTGAATAATTCAAAGTGACTAGAGGATAAAGGGCAAAATGGGACTTAAGTTGAAGAATCTTATATTAAGTTCGTAATCCATGCATGAATAAGGAAGTTAATCAGTGGATAATGTGATAACTTCTCCCTAAACTAGAACTTCCCTCAGCAAAGTTTACGTTCCTACTCCTGAAACCTCCACCTGGTCAAAGATCTGGTACCGAAATCAATTGCTTTTGGGATGCTTTAAGTGGCTCAGTTACTGGGTCGTCAGAAAAGTCATGACACGTTTGCCTATATAAAGCTTTTCTGATGACCCAATATTATTCTAATAATTTAAAGTAGAGTAGTCATTGTACTATAATGCTTTTCAAACACTCATCTGGCTGCATTTTCTCTTATTTTATAGAGGACATAATGAAGGCAAAAAGGATCTTACATTAAGATTAGCTCAAAATATAAGGACAGGCAGTCGACTCCCATGTCAGTTTCATTAAGTTGGAACCCGTTATTATCAATACATCCACTCTAACATCATCCACATTTTCTACCCGCCCATGGGGAAGTCATAGACTCACTAATGCTTGGTTGTTGTCGCTGAATCGGGTGAAGAGCTGATTAGTGGTATCGAACAGTGCTTTGCAGATAAGCTCAAACCATTCCCGGCGAGGTCCTCCCCAGTCCAGGGCTGAAAAGCATAATGAAAATAAAAAATGATCTTGGCCTACCTCCTTTTATCACTTTAACAACTTTTTTTTTTTTTTTTTTTTTTTGAGAGAGAGACTTTTGCTATACGAAAGTGAGAAATCATCCCCTAGTGGGGGATGGCCATGCCACAATCCCTTCTCTTCTAGGGATTTTAGACATGCACACACACATGTCTGGCATGAGTTTTAAGCCACTGGGTCTGAGACTTAAACCACAGTTGACCATGTGGGAGTAACATAGCCATTACACCATCTGCTGGTCCCTTAACAACAATTTTTAATTGACATATAATAGTTGTACGTATTTATAGGGTCAGTATGGCTTTTTAATGCTGTATACAATGTGTAATAATCAAATTAGGGCACAAGGCATATCCACCATCTCAAATAGTCATTATTACTTTGTGCTATGAACATTTGAAATGCTTTCTTTGGCTATTTTGAAATATACATGGAATTGGCATCAACTATAGTTAATGTTACTATACTGCAGTACTCCAAAACTTGTTCCAATTATCTCCTGTATCTGTTAACCAAGTTCTCCCGTTCTCCCTATTCCCTTTATCCTCCTCCCCATATCATTTCATTCTCTACCTTCATGAAATCAAATCTTTCAGTTTCCATTAATCTGTGAGAATATACGGTAGTAGTGACTGGCTTATTTGACTTAGCATTATTTCCTCAGGATTCCTCCATGTTGCCTCAAATGACAGTGCTTATCCTTTTTTCAGATCTTAATAAAAGGATGTGTATATATACCACAATTTCTTTATCCATCCAACAGCGGTTGGACACAAGTTGAGACCATACCTTAGCTAGTGTGACTAGCACTGCAATAACATGGGAGTGTAGGTATCTCTTGGACAAACGTTTCTTTTTCTTTGGGTATATCCCCTATCATTCCCTACAGTGGGATTACTGGGCTACAAGGGAATTCGATTTTTAGTTTCTGAGTAATCACCCTATTGTTTTCCATAACGGCTGTCCTCTTACCACTTCTGTTCACTGAGTCATCATTTTACATATTATATTCCCTTTATTCGACTCCCTTAATATTTCTACATTGAAACTCTCCTAAACTGTGGACTTCTTTGAACTCACACCCCTTTATGTAGGACTTAGGTATTCTGATCACTAGGCTAATGTCCCCTCATAGGGAAACACGAAAGGTCACAGAGTTCCCAGGAAATGGATATTACCTTAGTTCTACAAGTCACTTTGCCCTCCTGGCTCTAACTTTGAGCGCCCTCTCCCAAAACTTACATGTCTGTGCTCTACAAGATCCAAGACCCAACGTGTCATCTGTCCAATATACTTTACCCTTTTTTGTTGGTTCATGTTACTTTTTTCCTTTGGGAAAAAAAGCTATTTTTTTCTTTCTTTCTTTCCTTCTTTTTTTTTTTTATTTTTTGGTGAGAGGGAATAAGAGAGAGGGTGGGAATGAGGAGGAGAGTTAAAAAAAGATGAAAGTGCAATTTCAAAACTGACCTTCTTCATCCTGGAACACCACTTCAAAGTTCTTACTCCAATCTGAGATGGAGAAATTTCGAGTAGCTTTCAGAGACTGCAAAGCAGTGAAAAGAAGGAAATTGTTAAAACACTGGCTGGAATCCCTTGGATATTAAAGACAAAAACCACAAGAGCACGGACATCACCCAGTGATCTAACTACCACCACTTGAGACAGATATATTACTCACAAATAACCTTTAATACCATCTTATATTTTAAATGACATACCTCTAAAAAAATTTTAAGTTTAAAAAAATTTATCTTTTCACCATCACTTTGTTGTAAAGTTGAAGCTATTTGTTCTCTCTCTCTTTTTTATAATTCTTATTTTATTAATGAGAAAACTCATGCAATAAAGAAGTAAAAAAATGACTCAGTCAATAAGCTAAAAGCAAGAGAACCACGGAGTCCTGGTCTCAGTATAGTCTGTCCACAAGACATCTTTGTTCATAAGGCTAGGTTCAGGAAGGGAGCCAGGCTATGCAGAGAAGGTGATTGAGAAAAGGGGATTCCAGTCACATCGACCAAAGCCAAACATCACAAACACTCTCTGGCCAGGGATCAGGCCTGTCATTCTTGGGGAATGTAAGAAGTATGCCAGTGTCTGTGCAGTGGAGACAGACACACCTCAGGTGTTCCTTTTCCATCAGACCAAAGTGACAACAAAATCATTTCCTTTTAATCCAACAAAAGCTCCTCTATTTCAGGGATTTGATAACAAGTTCTTTTTTTTAAATTTATTATTTTTTTCCCTTTAATTTGCTATAGGACACTGGTGCTCAACCGAGGAGAGAAAGGGAGAGAGAGCAAGAAAAAGCTGCTAGGTCCAGGACTTGAACCATGCCCGGTCATGTGGGAGTCCAGCACTTAACCACCATGCCACCTCCTGGCCTCAATAATAAGTTCTGCAACCAATTCTATCTGCCCCACAGAGAAGTCCCATGAGACTGCTCATGAACTAGTTCTGAGCAGACTGAAAGCCAGTATCTCAGCTAGTCTCTGCCCTCAAGAACCTATCTGCAAGTCTGCTCCAAATTTAGTATAGTCCAACAAACAGAAGTTGATACATTTAAAGAGAGAACTCTAAGTTTGGTGAGAAAGATAACCAGCAGAATATAACCAAGAGGTAATAGGTGGAAAACTGGCATCTGCTGACAAAGATAAAACTACATACCGATTCCAAGAGGGCATGTCTGCTGACCTTCAGGGTGACTTTGGAATGTGGCCTTTTCATATGCACCTGCCGAAGCTCTCGCTGGAAGAAGTTCACCTTGTCCTGAAAGGTCTCAGAGCCTCCTGAGAAGCAGCAAGATCCATCATGACTACAAGCCAACTGAGGAGTCCCACCTCTATATCCTCAAATATGCAGGGAAGCCGGGATTGCTGCCTTCCCTGATCAACCTCACCTATGTTCTTATGAAGAGAGCGGATGAAAGTGGCTGCTAGAATGTTCCTCTCCTTACAGCTGAGCTCTACAGGAGGCTGAATGCCATCATCCACCACCAGTGTGAGGAGCTTATGGACAGGGTCAGGGCCAAGGTATGAAAACTAGCGAAGGGGAAAAAAGGAGTTAATCTATAAAACCCTCAAACCCAGTAAAAATGTGCAACAGCCCAACCCTCTGTACCAACAAACAAAACCAAGTTAAGCCTGCTTTCTCCAGGTAAGTACCCACAAGAAGTACATATCAGTACTCTACAATTCAAATTCAAATGTCATTTTTTTTTTTTGCTATAGGGCGCGTCCACTTACCAGATAGACAGAGAGACAGAGAGACAGAGAGACAGAAAGCGAGAAATCTCCCCCCAAGGGGGGATGGTCATGCCACAATCCCTTCTCCTCCATTCTCTTCTCAGGATCTTGGGCACGCACGCACACGCACCCGGCATGAGTTTTAAGTCACTCGGTCCGGGATGTGAACCGCGGTCGACTACGTGGGAATCCAGCGACATAGCCATCACGCTAACTGCTGGTCCCTCAAATGTCATTTTTAGTACGGGTCACAAGAAATACTACAGACCTTCCAACATAAGAGTGAAAGTATTGGGTTGTGGAAAAGTCATGACGTGTCTTCTGTGTCACGATTTTTCAGACAACCCAACAGTAAGGAAAAGTTGCCAGAAAAGGACTACTTCAAAACTAGGTAGAGGAAAAAAAAAAAAAAACTAGGTAGAGGGAAATGATTTTTATAAAATGATACACTGGGCTAGCAGGTAGCATGGTGGTTAAGGGCGCTGGACTCCCACATGTCTGACCAAAGGTTCAAATCTCAGACCTTGTGGCTTGCTTCCTCTCTCTCTCTCTCTCTCGCTCTGTCTCTCTTGCTCTGATCAAATTTTAAAAAATAATAAATAATTTTGAAAAATTAAAAATTAAAATTATATAGTCAAGCTGTTGGGCAAAAGCTTAGATTTCAGAAGTTCAAAGAAGTTAAAAACAGTTTTAAAAAAATATATGAGAGGGGCTGGCAGGTGGTAGGGTGGTTACAGATACTGGACCCCCACATGACTGACCAGTTTAAGCCCTAGACCTGGCGGCTTTCTCTCTTTTTCTTATTTTCTCTCTTTCTCTTTCTGTATTTCACTCTAATCAAATTTAAGACAACAATAATGATAAATAAGGGATTGACAGGTGATGTGGTGGTTAAGGGCACTGGACTCCCACATGGCCAACCGTGGTTTAAGTCCTGGACATGGTGGCTTGCTTTCTCACTTTCTCTTTCTCTCTCCTCTGTCCCTCTCTGGTCAAATTAAAATAGATAAGTAAATGGATAAAGAAAGTTAAATAAAATAATTCTTTAAAAAAAATAAATAATGATAAATAATATAACGTAAATACTGCTTCTAAAAGTTAGCTTTAGCCCATTGGAAATTCAAGCCTGAGCCAAAGAGGCCGACACTCTGTTAACTTAGTCTTGGAGACAAAAGATAACTGCTAAGTATTCTGAGTTGAAACTAACTTCTGTTTCTGTAGGCACGTCTCCTTCGAGAATTTATATATTCTTCATGTCATTTAGTGAAGAGATAATGATCCTTTATTTGGCAATGAATCTTGTATGCACAGTGAGGACTTCCAGAACACCAAAAGTCTTTCTGGGAAAAAGAAAAGGCTGAAACATTCCAGAGTTGAAGCTGCTCAGCAAGAACCAGATGTAAGGTTTCCACTCACCTTCGTTCCCGGGCACACTCGGAAGGTATAAAGGCGCCAGGGGATGATCTTCAGGTAGAACTCCTTCACTGAGAATTGCTGGAGGACCAACGTACAGAAAACAAGTCGATGAGAAAAAGACTCTACTGTAATTCAAACGTCACAATCCCTACCGACCATTTCCCATGATAACCTTTTTCTTCCATGGACAAAAATGGATAATAAGACCAAGTGTGTCAACTCTATCTTTAAAAGGGACAATGAAAAATATTACTCTGACAATGCAATTTCACACAGAGGCATTTTATAATCTTAATACTCAAGTCTTACTACAATTCTAAGTATCTAGGAGCAGGCTTTCACTTCACGTAGGGAACGTTTCCCTGGGAGAGAATCAAAATTTCCTTTTGCTCAGCCCAATGCCACTGGGTGGCTTCCTCCAAGTCCAAGCATGGAGAATGCCAGCAGCCCATATCTGCTTCTCCATCCCTATTTGCAAGGTACGAGAATTTACCAGGGAAGGAAAGGTAGGAAGACGGGGTAGGGGTCAGAGGCAGGAGTAGGGAGAAATGAGAGTCTTACATAAAAAAAGTTCTCAAAAATACCGAGAGTAAGAAGGGTCTCCTTATGCCATTTTCAGAAGAAGAAGAGACAGTACCATCTTTTTTGGAGGGAGAGGAGGCAGAGGTTTCTGCCTTAGGGCGTGTGTGCTCCATCAGAGAGAGAGAGACAGTGAGAGGGAAAGTGAGAAATCACCGCAATCCCTCCTCCTTTCTCTTCCTGGGATCTTGGACATGCACGCACACATGCCCAACATGAGTTTTTGTTTTTTGTTTTTTTGAGAGGTTTTTGCTATAGGGCTCACGCGCTCACCAGAGAGAGAGAGAGAGAAAGCGAGAAATCACCCCTCAGGGGGGATGGTCATGCTGCAATCCCTTCTCCTCCATTCTCCTCTCAGGATCTTGGACACGCACACACACACGCCTAGCGTGAGTTTTAAGTCACTGGGTCCGGGACGCGAACCGCGGTTGTCTACATGGGAGTCCAGTGACATAGCCATTACGCTAACTGCTGGTCCCCATGGTGGCTTGCTTTCTCACTTTCTCTTTCTCTCTCCTCTGTCCCTCTCTGGTCAAATTAAAATAGATAAGTAAATGGATAAAGAAAGTTAAATAAAATAATTCTTTAAAAAAAATAAATAATGATAAATAATATAACGTAAATACTGCTTCTAAAAGTTAGCTTTAGCCCATTGGAAATTCAAGCCTGAGCCAAAGAGGCCGACACTCTGTTAACTTAGTCTTGGAGACAAAAGATAACTGCTAAGTATTCTGAGTTGAAACTAACTTCTGTTTCTGTAGGCACGTCTCCTTCGAGAATTTATATATTCTTCATGTCATTTAGTGAAGAGATAATGATCCTTTATTTGGCAATGAATCTTGTATGCACAGTGAGGACTTCCAGAACACCAAAAGTCTTTCTGGGAAAAAGAAAAGGCTGAAACATTCCAGAGTTGAAGCTGCTCAGCAAGAACCAGATGTAAGGTTTCCACTCACCTTCGTTCCCGGGCACACTCGGAAGGTATAAAGGCGCCAGGGGATGATCTTCAGGTAGAACTCCTTCACTGAGAATTGCTGGAGGACCAACGTACAGAAAACAAGTCGATGAGAAAAAGACTCTACTGTAATTCAAACGTCACAATCCCTACCGACCATTTCCCATGATAACCTTTTTCTTCCATGGACAAAAATGGATAATAAGACCAAGTGTGTCAACTCTATCTTTAAAAGGGACAATGAAAAATATTACTCTGACAATGCAATTTCACACAGAGGCATTTTATAATCTTAATACTCAAGTCTTACTACAATTCTAAGTATCTAGGAGCAGGCTTTCACTTCACGTAGGGAACGTTTCCCTGGGAGAGAATCAAAATTTCCTTTTGCTCAGCCCAATGCCACTGGGTGGCTTCCTCCAAGTCCAAGCATGGAGAATGCCAGCAGCCCATATCTGCTTCTCCATCCCTATTTGCAAGGTACGAGAATTTACCAGGGAAGGAAAGGTAGGAAGACGGGGTAGGGGTCAGAGGCAGGAGTAGGGAGAAATGAGAGTCTTACATAAAAAAAGTTCTCAAAAATACCGAGAGTAAGAAGGGTCTCCTTATGCCATTTTCAGAAGAAGAAGAGACAGTACCATCTTTTTTGGAGGGAGAGGAGGCAGAGGTTTCTGCCTTAGGGCGTGTGTGCTCCATCAGAGAGAGAGAGACAGTGAGAGGGAAAGTGAGAAATCACCGCAATCCCTCCTCCTTTCTCTTCCTGGGATCTTGGACATGCACGCACACATGCCCAACATGAGTTTTTGTTTTTTGTTTTTTTGAGAGGTTTTTGCTATAGGGCTCACGCGCTCACCAGAGAGAGAGAGAGAGAAAGCGAGAAATCACCCCTCAGGGGGGATGGTCATGCTGCAATCCCTTCTCCTCCATTCTCCTCTCAGGATCTTGGACACGCACACACACACGCCTAGCGTGAGTTTTAAGTCACTGGGTCCGGGACGCGAACCGCGGTTGTCTACATGGGAGTCCAGTGACATAGCCATTACGCTAACTGCTGGTCCCTCCAACATGAGTTTTAATCCACCAGGTCCAGGACTCGAACCACAGCAAGCCATGTGGGAGTCCAGTGACGTAACTGCTACGCCATCTGCTGGCCCCACAATCACTTTTCAAAATGGAAAACAAAAACAAACAAAAATATTCCTGTTATCTGAATGTGTAGCAGGTCATATTTTTTTGTTTTAATAAAAGCTCTTCATTAAAGAAAATTTCACATACGTATTGAAGAAAACATAACGAACCCATGACCAGTTTCAGTGAGTATTAATTCATAGCTTATCTTGTTTCATTTATTCACCCCACCCACTTCCCTCATTACCCCACCTTTCAGTCCAAATTAGGACTAGACCATAAAACAAAAAATGGCACACAGCAAAGTGTTATAAAGTAGAACAGAATTAGAACCCAGTTTGGGGTATGAGATTAAAGGGATGTAAATGGGATGTTTCAACAGAGTCTCACTTTCATGAGGACTGAATAAGAAGATACAACTATTAAAATAAAACTCCCAAACACAAAGCCCCTCTGAGCTTAAGGGCTTGGGAAATTCACCTTCTTGTCTCTGCCAACATTTCTTTACTCCAATCCTGTAGCCTGAGAGTGATATTCACTGACTGAGGTTTCACAAGTCACAGACTGAAAGATCAAATTGTTTTGATACAACACAAGAGGCCAACAGTGATTTTCATGCTACTCAGACATTTTTAATGCTTCAAAGTAGCTTTCTCTACATCTCTGGAAGCCATGCCTTGGAAAATCTCCCAGAAACAATCAAAAGGCAGAATCCTACAGGTCCTCTAGAGCTCCAAGGTGCAGAGAATCCCAGACAGAAACTATGTCTAGTCTAAAGCAAACACAACCGCGGCAGAGGTGACACAGTCCTCCGCTCCCTGGCAAATAGACTGCCTTAGTACCCAGAAACCCAAGTGACCTTGTCCTGATACTCGAGACTGCAACTTCATGGTTTCAGTTACCAAATGCTAATCATATACTGCCTCAGCCAGAAGGATGTTAAGGTAAGAATGGGCGTTCCAACCTTTGGTGACACATAGCAGTACACCTTCTTGGGTTTCTTCACCTTCTCAGGAGTGTGGCACTCAGAGGGTGAGTCTTCATCTTCCTCGTCCACAGCTGTGGAAGGCCGGCGCTGGGAAGAGCTCATGTGCATGGGTGGGAGGTGCCACGGTGCACTGCTACAGTTGGTAGCATTATAAAGATAAGCCTCAAAGTAAATGCTCACTCCTGAGGTGGATACATTACGTTCGACAATATTCTTCTCATTCTCTGAAATACAACGAAGAATAAGGATTCAAGTAAGAATGACCCATCAGTAGTTCTTTAGTTCACAGAACACTAAGCCTAGTGTGGCGCCCACATCAAGTGTTTGCAAGGTCGTTCAGAAAAATGCAGACATTGAAAGTAGTGGCTGGGAAATAGGACTGAATCGCAGCTCTTCTCATAACTTACCAGTTAGGACAATAATGTCAAATTCGCCATTATTGATTGGTTGATTTTGGTATGAAATGCAGGCATGGAAGCAACCACGAGAATGCAAGGTGAGTCGCAAGAACACCTGGCAAGTCTGCCTGTTGGATGTCACTGACTTCTCAAACGAGACACCAGTACTCTCTTCTTCTTGAGGGCCAAGCTACCGGAAGAAAGAAATCATCACTTCGCATTTATGACTTTCTCCTTTGCAAGGCAATTTATACTTTACAGAGAAGTTTCTTTCTATGACTTAATCTAAATCTCATGATTACTAATGAGTTAAATGAAGATACAAAGTCAGAGAGAGGGAAACAAGAGACAAGAGTGAATTTGATGGGATGAGAATGACAGAGTAAGGAGCCTGTTCTCCCTTGTGTACAGAGAAAGAAGGAAAGTCGCTTACCTCATGAATGGACAAACTGTAATTGTGCTCATCTCTCAAGGATGTGGAATTGTTGGTAGGGTTGTCGTACTCATCTCGGGGCACTATTTGAAGGGTATGCGGCTGGCCACAGGTCAAAACAAGAGTAGAAAAATGGCAGACGATTTTGGTCTTGGAAGGAACCACCATTCCTGGAACAAAGACAATGGAATTTAATGTTGAGAGGTAGTCTTCAGAGCACAAAGAACTGCTCAGTGAGTCCTATAGCACTTAATTCCCTCCCAATTCCTGGATATAAATAACACTACAAAGAGGAAAAGAAAAAGAAATAGATTAAATCAAATTAATTTTGGGAGCTCATTTTTACGAATTCTCAACCACTTCATTTTGAGTAAAGAACTTGGAAGAAACAGAACTGAGAGTTACAGATACAGAGTCCCACTGCAAACTTATCAGTGAGGTGGGTCTTAAAAATAAGAGCTGACCAATCACAAAACAAACATAAAAACCCATTAAATACTTATATGCAAATCTAACAAAATATATATAAGACTGACACACTAAAAACAACAAAGTGCTAATGAAAGAAACGAAAAAGATCTATATACTAAATAAACATATCATGTTTATGAACTAGAAAAGTGAACACAGTATAGAAGTTAACCATTTAGAAAATGCCAATTAAGGGACCAGCAGTTGGTGTAATGGCTATGTTGCTAGACTCCCATGTAGTCAATCGCGGTTCGAATCCCGGACCCGGTGGCTTAAACTCACGCCGGGCACATGTGCATGCATGCCCAAGACCCCAAGAGGAGAATGGCAGTGTGGCCATTCTCCTTGGGAGGGGTGATTTCTGGCTTTCTGTCTCTCTCTGTCTCTATCTTTCTGGAGAGCGCACATGCCATATAGCAAAAACCTCTCCAAAAAATATAGAAAAGAAAATGCCTATTAAAACTACAACACTACTTATCAGAATGGCTAAAATAAAAAACTATTTAACGTATTAAATATTGGTGAGTATGTGAAGTAACTAGATCTATTATACATTGCTGGGCAGAATATAAATAGCCACTCTCTAACAGTTAAGCAATTTTTTTTAAGAGAGTATTTTTGCTATAGGGCATGTGCACCCACCAGAGACAGACAGACAGACAGACAGAAAGCAAGAAATCACCCCCCCGCCCCCCCAGGGGGGATAGCCACACCACAATCACTTCTCCATTCTCCTCTCGGGATTCTGGACATGCACGTACCTGGTGAGAGTTTTAAGCTGCTGGGTCTGGGAATCAAACCACTGTCAACTACATGGGAATCCAGTGATGTAACCATCACATTATCTGCTGGTCTCATGGAAGAATTTAGCAATTTATAAAACAACAACAACTAAGCATACAACTACCATACATCTCAGCAACTGCATTTCTGGGCATTCATACCAGAGAAATGAAAACGTGTATCCACATAAAAACTTGTACATGAATGTTTATAGCAGTTTTATTCGTGAGAGCGAAAAACTGAAAACACCACCAGTACAGTGTCTTTCAGTGAGTGAACAGTTAAACAAATTGTGGTACCGAATGAACATCCCTAATCTGAAATTCCAAAATGCTTCAAAATCTGAAACTTTTTGAACTCTGACAAGACATCACAAGTGGAAAATTCCAAGCCTGACCTCATGTAATGGGTCACAGTCAAAATGTTGCAATACAAAAATACTGTATAAAATTATCAACAGACTATGTTTGCAAGGTATATATGAAATGCATTTTATGTTTACATTTGGGTCCCATCTCCAAGATATCTCATCATGTTCATGAAAACATTCCAAAATCTCTCTGTCTCTATCTTTCTGGAGAGCGCACATGCCATATAGCAAAAACCTCTCCAAAAAATATAGAAAAGAAAATGCCTATTAAAACTACAACACTACTTATCAGAATGGCTAAAATAAAAAACTATTTAACGTATTAAATATTGGTGAGTATGTGAAGTAACTAGATCTATTATACATTGCTGGGCAGAATATAAATAGCCACTCTCTAACAGTTAAGCAATTTTTTTTAAGAGAGTATTTTTGCTATAGGGCATGTGCACCCACCAGAGACAGACAGACAGACAGACAGACAGACAGACAGACAGACAGACAGACAGACAGACAGACAGACAGACAGAAAGCAAGAAATCACCCCCCCGCCCCCCCAGGGGGGATAGCCACACCACAATCACTTCTCCATTCTCCTCTCGGGATTCTGGGCATGCACGTACCTGGTGAGAGTTTTAAGCTGCTGGGTCTGGGAATCAAACCACTGTCAACTACATGGGAATCCAGTGATGTAACCATCACATTATCTGCTGGTCTCATGGAAGAATTTAGCAATTTATAAAACAACAACAACTAAGCATACAACTACCATACATCTCAGCAACTGCATTTCTGGGCATTCATACCAGAGAAATGAAAACGTGTATCCACATAAAAACTTGTACATGAATGTTTATAGCAGTTTTATTCGTGAGAGCGAAAAACTGAAAACACCACCAGTACAGTGTCTTTCAGTGAGTGAACAGTTAAACAAATTGTGGTACCGAATGAACATCCCTAATCTGAAATTCCAAAATGCTTCAAAATCTGAAACTTTTTGAACTCTGACAAGACATCACAAGTGGAAAATTCCAAGCCTGACCTCATGTAATGGGTCACAGTCAAAATGTTGCAATACAAAAATACTGTATAAAATTATCAACAGACTATGTTTGCAAGGTATATATGAAATGCATTTTATGTTTACATTTGGGTCCCATCTCCAAGATATCTCATCATGTTCATGAAAACATTCCAAAATCTGAATATATCCAAAATCTTAAACACTCCTAATTCCAAGCATTTTGATCTGTACCATGAAATACTCAGCAATAAAAAGGAACCAAATACTGATACGCACAACAACCTGAATGAATCTCCAGAAAATTATGCTAAATGAAAAAAAGTCAGTCTCCAGGGGTTAAAAGTCAGGACCAGCAACTGGTGTAATGGCTACGTCATTGGATTCCCATGTAGTTGACCACGGTTCAAGTCCTGGATCCAGTGGTTTAAACTCACACCGGGCACACTGCGTGCATGCCCAAGATCCCAAGAGAATGGAGGAGAAAGGACTGCGGCATGGCCATCCCCCCCGGGGGGGTGATTTCTCACTTTCTGTCTGTCTGTCTCTGTCTTTCTGGTGCACACACGCACTCTATAGCAAAAACCTCTCCAGAAAAAAGGTTAAAAGTCAATTCTGGGGCTGGCAGGTGGTGTGTTGCTTAGAGGCGCTGAACTCCCACATGACCAACCACGGTTTGAGTCCTGGACCTGGTAGCTTGCTTTCTCACTTCCCCTTGCCCACCCCCCCATCCCATCTCTCTCTGATCAAGCTAAAAAATAATGGTAATGATAAAATTAAATAAAGTGATTCTTCGAAAAAAAAAAAAGTCAATCCCCAAAGGCTACATACTATATGATTCTACTTATTTAGCAAGTGTGTGTGTGTGTGCCCAGAATCCTAAGAGGAGAATGGAGAAGGGATTGCAGCATGGTGATCCCCCTGGGAGTCTGCTTTCTCACTTTCCCTCTGCCTCTCTCTGATGAGTGCACATGCCCTACAGCAAATTTAAAATAATAAAATAAAACATATCAGCCTAGTACTGAAAATGCCATGGGAAAAAAAAATGCAAAAACAAAACCAAAAAAGAGAGAGAGAGAGAGAAGAGAAGAGAAGAGGAGAGAAGAGAAGAGAAGAGGAAAGGAAAGGGAAAAGAAACGAAAAGAAACAGACTGGGGGGGGGGATGAGTGTGACTATAAAAGGTCACCATGTAGGCTCCTTGGGGTGACAGAGATGTTCTGTATCTTGACTTAATCATGGTCAACAATCTGGCTGTGGTGTTATACCACAGTTTATTTTCTTTATAATTTGCTTTATGGCACATGTGCTCATTGGAGAGACAGAGAAAGAGTGAGAGAGGCAGGGGAGAGAGAAAGAAAGGATAAGAGTAAAGGCAAGGGCAATGGAGAGGGAAAGTCAGAAAGCACCCACCCTGGGGGGATGGTCATACCACAATTCCTCTGTTCTTCTGTCAGGATCCTGGGCATGCCCACACACATGCTTGTGTATGTTTCAAGTCACCAGGTCAAAGACTAAAGACAAGGGGCCGGCAGGTGGTGTGGTGGTTGGTGTGGTGGTTGAGGGTGGACTCCCACATGGCCAACAGTGGTTCAAGTCCTGGACCTGGCACTGCACTTGCTTCTTTCTCTCTCTCAATCTGTCCCTCTCTGGTCAAAACAAATAAATAAATAAAGTTAAATAAAATAATTCTTTAAGAAAAAAAAAAAGACTAAAAATGACACAGTTGGCCACGTGGGACTGCAGCCTTAACCACCACGCACCAGGTGGCCCCTGTAGTACAGTTCTGAAAGATGCTACCATTGAGAGAAACTGGATAAAGAGTACACTAGATCTCTGTATTATTTCTTTCTAAAAAAAAAATTATGCATTAACTTTATTTATCATTTTTTAATGATGAAATGCTCTAAAACTTTGACTGTGGCTAGGGCTACACAACTGCGAATTTTAAAACCATCAAATTGTGTATTTTAAACGGCATGTGAATGTCTCAAGACATAATATTAAAAAAAGAAGAGAGGGGAGCAGCAGTTGACGTAATGGCTATGTTGCTGGACTCTCATGTAGTCAACCGCAGTTTGAGTCCTAGACCCGGTGGCTTAAACTCATGCCAGGTGCATGTGCGTGCGAGTCCAAGATCCCAAGAGGCAAATGGAGGAGAAGGGATTGTGGCATGACCAGAAATCACCTGGCGGGTGATTTCTCATTTTCTGTCTCTCTGTTCTTCTGGCAAGCGTACATGCCTTATAGCAAAAACCTCTCTCAAAAAAAAAAAGAACCAGCAGTTAGCGTAATGGCTATGTTGCTGGACTCCCACGTAGTCGACCGCGGTTCGCGTCCAGGACCCGGTGGCTTAAAACCCACACCGGGCGTGTGTGCGTGCGTGCCCAAGATCCCGAGAGGAGAATGGAAGAGAAGGGACTGTGGCGTGACCATCCCCCATGGGGGGTGATTTCTCGCTTTCTGTCTCTCTGTCTCTCTCTGTCTGGTGAGCGCACATGCCCTATAGTAAAAAATCTCTCAAAAAAAAATTAGAGAAAGAAAAAAATTTAAAAAATAAAAAATTTAAAAATTTTTAAAAAGAAGAAGAAGAGAGAGGGGCTAGCAGGTGACAGGTGGTTAAGGCATTGAATTCTCATGTAGTAGCCAACCAAGATCTGAGTCCCAAAGCTGGCAGTTTATGAAAATCATAATAAATCGATGAATAGATACATAGATAGATAAATGTAAAAAGAAGAGAAAAGAAAGCAAGAAAGCAAGAAAAGAAGGAAGGAAGGAAGGAAGAAAGAAAAGAGAAGAAGAAGGAGGAGAAGAGAAAGAATGGGCCGGCAGATGGCATGGAGCTTAAGGTGTCTGAGTCCCATGTGGCTGAATGTGCAATTCAAGTCCCAGACCCTGAGGCTTGGGAAACAACACCGGGCACATGTCCATGTATGTCCAAAATCTTGAGAGGATAATAAAGGAGAAGAGATTGCAGTGTGGCCATTCCCTCTGGAGGGTGATTTCTCACTTTCCCTCTTTCTCTCTGGTAAGTGCATATGCCCCACAGCAAAAAAAAAAAAAAAAAAAAAAGCGTGCGGAAAAAAAACGAAAAGCTGCGGAGGCAAGAACGGATGGAGTGAGTACAAGAAAAACAGGGAGAGAAAGGGAGGAGGAAAGAAAAAAGAACTTACCAGGCTGAAAAATTTTGTAATAGGGACTATAGGCCACATTTAATCCACCAAGCTTCACTGTGATTTCGTAACGCCCAGCCTTGCGCACAGTGAAGGCCACTTTTACCACATTGGAATTGGGCTCCTGAAGAACTTCCTGGGTCACTGGAATTTCCACTGCTAGCTCGACGTGAGAGATGTGAACTCTTAATCCCACAGGCCGATGTGCAGGGAAAGGCTGCCCGTTCTTATAAAATAACTGCAGTAGGAGAAAGGGAAGCCCATTAGTGAGCACAAGGAGAAAAAGAAAACCACTTACCACGTCACTAGGGAGAATGTGGGAGAGAAGAGGCAGCAGGCAGAGATCACACTAGTAACCCCAGGACCTACCCGCTCCTTATAGTCCTGTTCATAGAAATATGGACAATTCCCTCAACAGTCCAAAGAAAACCACTGACTCAGGAGCAAAGCTTTAACCTGTTCCCAGGATGGGGTAGACTATACCTCTGATTCAAACTTTCGATTTCAACTCAATGTTTCTAAACCACCACTGCTGCCTCCTCATCTTCCCAGCCCTTTCTAATATCTAATCACTATAATCCACAGTTGAGGCAGTCAGCCTAGATTGGCGCTGAGTGAACCGGAGCACCGGGCATAGAGAGGAGAGTTCAGGCTCTCAAGGCAAACGCAATGCTACAGTGGAGAAGTCTGCATGGGAGTCAGCCAACTCTGCAAAGTGCCAGAGAGTAAATACTTTTGGCTTTGTAGACCAGACACAACTATGCAACTACCCTAACTACTGGACCTGAAAGCAGCCCCAGTCAATCCATGACAATTGGGTGTGGCTTTGCTCCAATAAAACTGCATTTATGAAACAGAAGGTAGACCTGATTTGGCCCTCAGGCCAGTTTGCCAACTCTTGACCTCTAACACTATTCTTTCTGGTGATATGTTTCTCATTTTGAAAAAAAACATTAAGCTTTATCCTTCTTCAAAGTTAAGTACCTATTTAACCAAAATGATAGAGAAATTCATGCCTCCTCAGACATGAACAATTCCCAAGTTCCTGGGAGGGACTGAAAAACAAGGGAAAATGTTAACACTCCAGTCAGCACCACCAACAGACTGAACTGGGCTCTGAAAAGCAAGTGACTCAGAAACCCCAATGGGTATGGAGACAGAAACATTCCCTTACATGCACTCGGAAGGCCATGCTGTGGCCCACCTCATAGGGGTCCTTCCAATCCCAGGAGACTTTGCAAGACCGGGGATCCAGGTAATTTCCCCGCACGTAGTCATAAATCGTCCGGTCCCCTCGACGCTCACGGTCCTCATTTTGGAGGAAGCTGACTACACGTGCGGCAAGCTCAAAGAGGAACTTAATTGTGAAGAAGAATGCAACCACAGACACTGTGATTCCACCTGTGTAAAGAGAGAACACACAAGCCACCTGTCAGTTACACAGCAGCTTTTCATTCAGAACAGGACAGGCATCTCCCACAAATTAAAGAAGTCAGGAGAGGGTTGCAAACATTCTCCTGGCTTACTACCTCTGTGGGTGAAGAGAACTTTATAACAGGGGTAACTACAGCTCCCAGGCCAAATCCCACCCATTGCCTGGTTCTGTCAAGGCCTACTGGAACTCACCATACCCTCTGGTTTTCAGATCATGGCTGTTTTTGTACCATACCAGTGGAGCTGAGTGCTTAATGCGACTGCATGGCCTTCGAAACCAGAAACATTCACACTCTGGTCTTTACAGAGAAAGTTTGCCAACCCTTGCTCTATACCATGAATGACAGCTAATGCTATTACCCCCCTCCCCAACGCCTCCTGCTCGTGCTGGCCCTCGCAGAAGCAGTAAAAAGAATGTGCATTCAGTACCCTCCACTTAAGAAGCCTTCCTCTCCCTTGACCTCTAGGCAAAAGTCAATTCCCCAATTCCCCCCAGATTTAGGGGTTCCCTTGTCTGGGCTCCCTCAGACTCCTCAATATGAACCTACTATAACTTTTCTCTGCCTCGACCATTTACCCCATTCATGTTCTGAACTCCTTGAAGGGAGATTTTTGCCTTATTCGACTTTGACTCCACTATAAACAGTGTCTGGCACTGACTGCAATTACTCAATAAACATTTCCCAAATGAATGAATTCTCACTGCCAATTCCATAAAGGTACATTCTGGCATAACTGCAAATATTTCTAGCTCTATTTTTAAAGGGAAAGGGGAGAGACAAAGAGGCAGACAGGACTTAAACAACCCTAACAATAAGATACAAAAAGAAAACTCTTTCTGTAACGTACCAATAACGTAAAACATCAGGTCCCTTCAAAGCCAACAGACAGCCGAGGATCACAGCTGCAGCTGCAAGAGAAAACATGTTCAGTTTTTTTCTCCAGCTCTTCTTTATAGACATCTCAGGGTGAGACAGAGTAGATAAAGCCTTGTTATTTCTGTCTTCTCTCTAGTTTGACAGGTACCCTAGCATTTCAGACAAAGTGTATTATT
>NW_006208456.1:2832359-2886500 GCF_000334495.1 Tupaia belangeri chinensis
CTACAGACTTCCAATCTGTTGATCACTCTAGAAATACCAAAATAGCCACTTACTTTATTGCTAATTACAAAATGCAATAATGAAGCTTTCGTTTTTATAGATCCTGGGTTCCTGAGACAGTTTACCTCCCCCACACAAAGTGATGCTAATTAACATGCAAAGAAGATAATGGAGTCAGTTTCTGCTTGTATTTGACTTCTGGAAGTAATTCGGCTAAGAAGAGTTGCTATAGTGAATGTAAATTTTTTTAAAAGCAAGTATTATTATCATCATGCTGGCATTATGTAATTAAAATGAACTCTGGGTCATCCCAATAATAAGCAGTGGGTAAGTACGCAAAGCCATTTATACTGTTACCAACCAATTTCTCAACCAAATGAACAAACTAATGGGCCCTCTGGAAGATGAGCTCAGCAGAGAGGCCAAGGACAGGAACAAAAGGAGACTGTACTTCTCATCCTACGTGAAACCTGCCAAGATTGGCGTTTGAGGCGGAACTTATTGTTAAACTTGATTCCAGAGTAAGACTTCAGTTTTCATTACTCACTGGTCATTCTGAGCCATCAAAGGAAAAATGCAATGTACACTAGTGTTGCTATCTTACTCCTGAACTTGACCTTAGTATAGGCTATATATGCTCTCCATTCTACGATGCACTGAATTCACTTTCTTTCCAAATCAATATACTCTCAAACGAGAAAGAAAGAAAGGAAAGGAAGAATGGAAGAATTGAGACAGAGAGGCAGAGAAAGGAAAAGAGAAAAAGAACATACCAGGCTAAAAAGCTACCTTAACCACCCCACCAATGGCTGACCCAATCCAGCCCCTTTTATCAGTACTAGATTATTATAGACAAGGTTGCTAGAAATTTCTAAGCTAAGATCTGGTAGGAGCAAAAAACAACTTTTTAAAAAATTTTTTTATTTATTCATTTATTTATTTTGATTTGACAGAGAGACACAGACAGAGAGAAGGTAAGAAGCAAGTCACCAGGTTGAGGACTCAAACCATGGTCAGCCATGTGGAAGTGTCCAGCACCTTAACCACCACGCCACCTGCTGGCCCCAAAACAACTTTCTTTCTCACAGTGCGCTATTATGTCTAAATGTGGTTGACAATTTTGAGAGAGAGGGACTAGCAGATGCCATAATGGTTACTTCACTGGACTCCCATGTAGTCAACTGCGTTCACGTCCTAGACCCAGTGTCTTGAAAGTCAAGCTGTGTGCATGTGCGCGTGTGCCCAAAATCCTGAGAAGAGAATGGAGAAGGGATTGCAGCATGGCCAAGCCCCTGGGTGGTGATTTTTCACTTTCTGTCTGTCTCTGGCGGGCACAGGTGTTCTATAGTAAAACTGTCTCTTAAAAAAAAAGAGAGAGATAGGGACCAGCAGTTAGTATAATGGCTATGTCGCTGGACTCCCATGTAGTTGACCGCGGGTCACGTCCCAAACCCAGTGACTTAAAAACTCATGCCAGGTGCATGTGCATGCGTGCCCAAGATTCTGAGAGGAGAATGGAGAAGGGATTGCGGCATGGCCACCCCACCCCCCGGGGGGGATTTCTCGCTTTCTGTCTCTCTGTCTGTCTGTCTGTCTGGCAAGCGCACACGCCCTATAGCAAAAACCTCTCAAAAAAAAAAAAAGAAGAAGAGATAGATAGAAAATGGTCTATTAGCTCTCCTGGTAAGAATACAACAAAAAGAACCCTCAGAGGGTGAGTAACTTGGGGAATAACCATCTCAAGTTTCATAGAAATCCTAATTTAGTCTGGTGTCTAAAGTCCTACTACAAGAAACCCACAAAAGGAACATTAGAATTGTCAACACACATAGATTAAGCTACTCCCAAAGGGTCTATTATAAAAAGACAGTAATACAGACCCAAGCCGAAACCTCTTTCCCAAGCCAAGTATCTCTTCTCCTGAGACTATGCTGACAAGCTGTTACCATCTCAAAAAGCTTCTATCATCTCTTAAATGGCATCTGTCTGCACCTTGCAGAATGTGCTAGATGATTTGGTGGGACCAAAACTGGCGGCAAGTACTTCCTTAGCTGGATACCATCAAATCTGACCCTCAATGTGAAACTTCTGGTCCTCAGGGACATTACAGCTCTCAGCGGAAAATGCCGTATATATGGATGAGGTCACAGACTTGTGGTCTCGAGTCTCTTGCTCCTTGGAGGGATGAGAGCAGAGCCAAATGTATGCCTTGAGTCACGAGAGCTGCAAGAATTCCTGTCTACATTCTATGACAACCTCCTCTGTGAGACACAGCTGACAACAGTAAGTCAGAGCCTAGGGACTAGTCCCAGAGCTGCGACTAGCTGTGTGACCAACCTGGGCTTTAGAACTGTCACTGTTCTCTAAGAGCTGAGATTAAATCATTTCTAGGGCACCATCTCCTTTAGTATGACATGACTTCAGTGTAACTCCTCACACCCACTAGCATCTAAGAACCAAACAGTGTAACAAATATCCCACTGCTCTCCAATATCGCCCCAGTAATTCTCACCTCCCAGTTTTACCCATGGTCACATTCTGTGCTTGCCCTCCTTCTACATTTCCCCTTTCTGGTTCCTCCTGAATATTCCTGCACAGCTTCCCAACTTTTGCCCTCCAATCACTTTCATTCCAGATTCCACCCATTCTGTAAGCATTTTCTCTCTTTTTTCTTTTTTTTAAGAGAGAGAGATATTTTTGCTATAAGGCACATGCGCTCACCAAAGAGACCAAAAGGAAAAATCACCCCCTGGGGGGATGGCCACACCACAATCCCTTCTCCTCCATTCTCCTCTTGGGATTTTGGGCAC
This sequence comes from Tupaia belangeri chinensis, assembly GCF_000334495.1. Classification (NCBI taxonomy): domain Eukaryota; kingdom Metazoa; phylum Chordata; class Mammalia; order Scandentia; family Tupaiidae; genus Tupaia; species Tupaia belangeri. The sequence goes on from NW_006208456.1 coordinate 2,835,170, forward strand.
ATGTGCACACGCACCTGGCTTGAGTTTTAAGCCACCAGGTCCAGGACTCGAACTGTGATGGGCCATGTGAGAGTCCAGTGACGTAACCATTATGCCATCTGCTGGTTCTGCATTTTATGTCCTCTTACCAACCTTGTCAGGAGCTCTCTCTGCACTCACTCTCTCTGCTACATCTAACCCCACACTATTCTCCTTGACCCTATCTCCCATAATACCTCATCAATCATTCTATGATCTATCCAAATCATATCTTTTACACTTTTACACAAACACTGTGAAATGTCCCATCTCCAAGTCTTTTTAAAAGTAATCTCCTCTCCCTAGAGTATCCTTCTCCCTCTCAGTCTCTATCCATGAAACATCTCCTGATCCTAAGGTCAAGGAAAATTCTATGCCCTGCTCCCAGAAATAGTCTCTGATCCCTGATTTAGAAATTCCTTTCCTCCTCTTGGGACCAGCAGTTAGCGTAATGGCTATGTCACTGGACTCCCACATAGTTGACCGCGGTTCATGTCTTGGACCCGGTGGCTTAAAACTCACGCCGGGCATGTGTGCGTGCATGCACAAGATCCCGAGAGGAGAATGGAGAAGGGATTGCGGTGTGGCCATCCCTCCGGGAGGTGATTTCTCGCTTTCTGTCTCTCTATCTCTCTCTGTCTGTCTGGCGAGCACATGAGCCCTGTAGCAAAAACCTCTCCAAAAAAAAATAATAATAATTCCTTCCCTCCTTTGAATTGACACACAACTTCATTTTTATTTATCTTACAGCATTTATATTCCATTGTTTAATCTCTTGTTCTATTTTTCATTTCAGAGTGGCAAATAACATGAGGCAAAGACAAGCCTCAAAATTCCTCCTAAGTAGGGAGCCAGCAAGTGATGTGGAGGTTAAGGTGCTGGATCCTACATACAGTTTCGTGGTTCAAGTCTCAGGCCCAGTGGCTTGAGAATTAGGCAGGGTGTATGTGCATGTATGTGTGGCCAAAATCCCAAAAGGAGATTGGAGAAGGGATTGCAGTGTGACATCCCTCCTGGGAGGGGAGGTAATTTCTCACTTCTTCTCTGTCTCTGATGAGCACATGTGCCCTATAGCAAAACGAAAATAAAAATAAAATCCTCCAAAGCAGGCCAGCCAGTTGCCTAGTGGTTAAAGGGGCTAGATCCTACATGGCCAACCATATTGTTTGAGTCTTGAACCTGGCAGCAAGAGAAACATGCCACGTGTGTGTGTGTGTGTGTGCATGCCCAAAATCCCAAAAGGAGGGAGAGATGGAAAATGGATCGCAACACATGACCATCCCCCACATGGAGTGCTTTCTCCCTTTCTCTCTTTTATTTTTAGTTTTTGCTCAGGGTGTGTGTGCTTGCAGGAAAGAAACACACACACACACACACACACACACAAATCACCCCTCCAGAGGGATGGCCACGACACAATCCCTTCTCCTGCATTCTCCTCTTGGGATTTTGGGCACGCATGAATACGCATGCATCTGGCAGCTTGAAAAACTTGCATCATGCAGGGAACCAGCAGTTAGTGTAATGGCTATGTCGCTGGACTCCCACGTAGTCGACCGCGGTTCATGTCCTGGACCTGGTGGCTTAAAACTCACGCCGGGCGCGTGTGCGTGCGTGCCCAAGATCCCAAGAGGAGAATGGAGGAGAAGGGATTGCGGCGTGACCATCCCCCCGGGGGGTGATTTCTCGCTTTCTGTCTCTATGTCTCTCTCTGTCTGGCTGGCGAGCGCACGCGCCCTACAGTGAAAATCTCTCCAAAAAAAAAAATCTTGCATCATGCAGATGGTCATATGGATTCCAGCCACTTGAACCAGCACAACGCTAGCTGACCCTTCCCTCTGTCTTATGTTCTCTCTCTCCAATGAGTCCATACACTCTCTGGCAAATTTTTTAAAAGAAAAAAATCTTCCAAAGCATCCAATATAATTGCATATAGTAACTGCAGTAAATACAAGCAACATATCTGCTGAACTGATAGAATCAAATGTTTGTTCTTTTTGCCATCCAGGAAAGTGACTCAAGCCTACATCTACGTGCAAAGCCTAAAGCTCTCAGCCTTGTACAACACTGAATCATAAAAAAATGAAATCATCGAGATAACAAAGTATTTGGGAATAGAAAAGATTTAGAAAAACAGGTAAAAATATGAAAAACATTACCCAATCTTACTGTGAGGAATTTCACATTGCGATTAAAATTAGAAAGATAAACTCTTATGGTTCTTCTTCTTTTTTCTTTTTTATCTTTTGAAATAAAAACAAAATATGACAAAGGAAAGTGGAATGCAATACAAATTATCTAGAGCAGAAATAAAACTTGCTCACTGAAAAATCCTGGTCAAGTTGCTTAATACTATAGCACTCTGGGAACAGCAGTTGGTGGAATGGCTATGTCACTGGTCTCACGTGTAGTCGACCGTGGTTCGAGTCCCAGACCCGGTGGCTAAAACTCACGCTGGGTGCATGTGCATGCATGCCGAAGATCCTGAGAGGAGAATGGAGAAGAGATTGCAGCATGGCCATCCCCCAAGGGTATGATTTTTTGCTTTCTGTTTCCCTGTCTCTCTCTGTCTTTCTGGTGAGCACACAACCCCCTAAAGCAAAAATCTCTCAAACAAACAAACAAACAAACAAACAAAACAAAACAAACAAACAAAAAAAAAAACTACAGCACTCTGGCCCATACTACCTGCGAGAAATGGGGGAAATGCTTGAAGACCCCTGACTCGGGAATGTTGGAAAGTTGACTAATAGGCCATATTCTTTTGCTTTTTTGGAGAATAAAAATTTATAATGATAATGTTAAATAAAATCCAGTCTCAATATTAAGGATCAGTTGTGAAAAAGTCTTGTCGTAATAGGGGACATTTTTTCTTCATATTCAAAATTGCCCTTAGCAGGGCAAAGTCAATTCTCACTGCGACTGTGGGCTTCAACAGCTAGCTAGCCCTTGCAAAAAAAATAAATAAATAAAAAGGCTTAGGAATTGGTTGCTGGATCTGTATTCTGCATTTTACCAAATCTTTAAGAGACAGGGTCTCTTATGTTGCCCTGGCTGGTCTAAAACACAGGGTCCACCAGCCTCAGCCTCTAGAGCAGATGGGACACTACAAGCATGCACCACTGTACCCAGCTCCACTAACTGAACCTTTTTTATTTTAATTGTCAGAGGGCACATACACAGTCACCAAAGAGAGACAAGAGAAAGAGATGGAGAAAGCACCCCCTACTGTGACATGGTCTCATTGCAGTCCCTTCTTCATTTTTCCACCCTGTTGGGATTTGGGGTATACACACAAGCCCAGTGTTTCCTTCAAGCCACTGGGACAGAGACCAGAACCATATTTGGCCACGTGGGACCTAGCTCCCTTAACCCCTAGGTCATGTGGCTGGCCCACCAAAACCTGAAATGTTAACTAGGTCTATTACCTTACCTTTAAACGCGGGCCCATGTTCTGAGAACCAAGTGGAACACTCCTATTCATCAAGGGAGGCAACTCCTGCCCCCTTTCACCTTGTCTTCCACCTTGTCTGCCACATGAAAGAAAAAAGCTGCAAGGTCAACAGAAAGCCTCTGTCCATCAGACCTTCACTGCATATGTCACAAGCAGAGGGTCAGTGTTCTGGAACAAACTGCATGAATTCCAGCGTGGTGAAATACAGCCCAAGAATATATCATTTCTGGACTTCCCACTAGTGCCGGGTAAAACCAATTGCCAAAAGATGCATCTATTCTGGTGTCCCAGGATCCTACCCTAAAAAAGAAAAAAAGAAAAAAATGTCAATATAATAGGTTTTACTTCTAAAAGAAATTCCCCAGGAAACAACAAAGACCCAGAAGAAACCCTGGGGCGCTAAATATAACAAACGGTTGGAAAACTACAACTGAGCATTTCCAATTAAAACTCCAGCTCCCCTGAGACCATCCTCCAACTCCACAAGAAAAGTCAACTGGCAACTATGCTGCCTTAATGATGTTCCTTCCAGAAAGTCAGTACTTCTGGTGGTGCCAACCCTTCAGTAGAAGCAAATCAGGACACAAAAAATTTTTGGAGAGGTTTTTTGCTATAGGGCGCGTGCATTCGCCAGACAGAGAGAGACAGAGAGACAGAAAGTGAGAAATCACCCCCCAGGGGGGATGGCCACACCGCAATCCCTTCTCCTCTATTTTCCTCTCAGGATTTTGGGCATGCATGCACACGAGCCTGGCATGAGTTTAAAGTTGCCAGGTCTGAGACTCGAACTGTGGTCAACTTCATGGGAGTACAGCAACATAACCATTATGCCATCTGCTCATCCCAATATAGTCATATACTGTAACTCTAAAGATTAAAAAAAATACTACTTAACAGCTCTCTATCAGATCAACAAAAAATCCTGGAGGTAAATTTGAAGTTCTATAATCTTTATTTTTAATTGTTTCAAATTTTGATTTCTGGCTCACATATATTCAATTAAAAAATAAAGATTATAGAGTGTCTCTTTAGGTAATTTAATGTGCATCTAGGCTTGAGAGCCATTAATTTAATCCATTTCTATAATAGATATGAAAATGGAGAACAGGTAAGGGAAAAAAAGTGCCTTAAGTCAAATGGTCCCTTGGTGTCAGAGTCCAACCATGAACCTGAGGTTTTTCTGTCTTCTAGTTGGGGATTCATTATTAAAACTGTTTCATATTCTGCCATTTTCCTGAAATGACCCATGCTCCCAGGGGCCTGTCATGAGTTAAAAGCCCCCAGGTCCAGGACACGAACCATGGTTGGCTACATGGGAGTCCAGCGACATAGCCATTATGCTAACTGCTGGTCCCTCCGGACACAAATTTAAAGAGTGAGCCTCATCAGGAACACAGGCCCAGTTACAGTTTCACAGGGTTGAAGCACAGGGTCTGCGGACAACTGTGAAGAGAAATGAAACAAAAGCACAGGTGGGGCTGGCATAGGATGGGAGAGTTGATCTGTGTTGTATAAAATCCTTGATTTTTTTTAGGTCTAGATCTTTAAAATCAGAGACCCGTCTTGAGATGCAAAATGAAAAGTCACAAACATTTGTAAAGTAGGAAAAAGGAAGTTTTAATAGAAAAGTGAAGACTTTAATAGAAAAGAAGTACACCTCCATCCGTGAAAGGCATGTGTGTGGGCAGCTGCCGGACAACTATAATACTACTGGGCATGGGGTTAGGTTATACATTTATTCTAAGAGCTGGTATTGAATACTTAGCAGGGAAGGTTTGTTACAGTATTTGGCTTCTTTGAATTTGTGGGTTTTTTACTGTGCTTGCATATCTCTTTCACAGGTAAGGGATTTAATGACCTAATTCCACAAACTCAGTGTGGACTTAGAAGGTATGAGCATCCTTGGGGACCAGCAGGTGGCGTGGTGGTTAAAGAACTGGATACTCCCACATGGCTGACCACAGTTAGAGTCCAGGACCTGGTGGCCTGCTTTCTCACTTTCTCTCTCTCTCTCTCTCTCTCATCAAATTAAAATGAATGAACAAATAAAATTAAAATAGATAATTCTTTAAAAAACAAAAAAAGAAGGTATGAACATTCTTATTTGGATGAACTGCCCAATTAGTTTATTGCTGCAGTGGGAATCAGGATGTTGACCAAAATATCTTGTTGGGCCCTTTTGTATTTATGAAGAATGATAAGAGGGAAATTAGCAACCATTTCTATATGCCTTTCTCAGGTACTAAAGAATAAAAATGAGATCTGCCCTCCCTTCCGTAGGAGGCATTTTCATGGAGGGCCTGGTTTAACTCCTGATAAGTTGTGACTGATGTGACAGGTGTCTCTACTATTTTCTTAGAACTATCTGCTCATTTCTGACTATCTGCCTATCATAGGGCCAGAATCATAAAGGTCTTACATGCCATAAAAAGGAATCAAGAAAATATTTAGCTGGAAAGGAGAAACTAACAAAGAGTATTTATCGGGAACCAGCAGTTAGCATAATGGCTGTGTCGCTGGACTCCCACGTAGTGGACCGCGGTTCGCGTCCCGCACCCGGTGGCTTAAAACTCACGCCGGGCGCGTGTGCGTGCGTGCCCAAGATCCCGAGAGGAGAATGGAGGAGAAGGGATTGCAGCGTGACACCCCCCGGGGGGTGATTTCTCACTTTCTGTCTCTATGTCTCTCTCTGTCTGGCGAGCGCACGCGCCCTATAGCGAAAATCTCTCCAAAAAAAAAAAAGAGTATTTATCTATCTACTTATTTATTTATTAAATGCAGGTGCCAGCAGGTGGCATGGTGGTTAAAGACAATGGACTCTGAAGTGATCAACAGCAGTTAGAGTCCTGGATCTGGCACTTGCTTTCTCACACCTCCGCCCTCCCCCTCTGGTGAGCACATGTGCCCAATAGCAAATTTTAATAATAACAGTAATAATAAATAAATAAAATTAAATAATTCTATTAAAATATTGGCCACAGTCGGGCCATCAGGTGGTGGTTAAGGCACTGGACTCCCACACTGCCAACCACAGTCTGAGTCCCAGACCTAGCAGCTTGGGAATCACACCACACATTCCCAAAATCCCACAAGGAGAAGAGAGAAGGAACTGAGGCTGGTCATCTCCATAGAGGGTACCTTCTCACTTCTCTCTCTCATCTCTCTTTCCAGTGAGCGCACATGCCCTATGGCAAAAATCTTGAAAACAGATTTTTTTTTTTTTTTGCCTAACATAATGGTTACATCACTGGACTCCCATGTGGTCGAATTACAGTTCGAGTCCCAGACCTGGTGGCTTAAAACTCATACCAGGTGCATGTGCGTGTGTGCCCAAAATCCTGAGAGGAGAATGGAGGAGAAGGGATTGCAATGTGGCCATCCCCCTGCGGGGGAGGAGTGATTTCTCGCTTTCTCTCGGTCTCTCCAGCAAACGTATGTACCCTACAGCAAAAATCTCTCTCAAAAAAATATTAGGGCAAGTGTGCTCACTGGAGAGAGCTAGAGAGGAAGAGAGGGAGGTGAGAAAGCACCCTCCAGAGGGAATGACCCTGTCACAGTCCCTTCTCTTCCATTTTCTTCTTGGGATTTCAGGCACACATGCACACACATGTGCCTGGCATGTTTTTCAAGCTGCTGTGTCTTGGATTCAAACTGTGCAGCTGCCCATGCCAGCCACCTTAACCATTGTGACAACTGGCTGGCCCACTAACAAAGCTTCAAAATCTAATCTATCAATAGTAACTTAAGTAACTTAAGTTACTTCTCCTTTTGTGCCAACATATGCATTTCCAGGACACAGTTAAACAAAGGATTTTTTTTTAAATTCATTTCTTCCATGAGTGAGAGACGGAGAAAAAGGGATAGAGACAGAGGTAGAGATACAGAATTCCCAACAGTCTTTTTCTTAAAGAATTATTTATTTAATATACATATATTTTTAATTTTCTATAGGGCACATGTGCTCACCAGAGAGCAAGAGAGAAAGAAAGAGAAAGTGAGAAAGCAAGCTGTCAGGTCCAAACTGCGATCGGCACCCCAACCACCTGCTGGCCCCTCCCAACAAAGTCTTGACTCCACAATCTAGCTTCAGCCAGCCTGGATCTTGAGATGCCCAGCACACTCAGGGAGGTCTCCAGATGTGAACCAGTAACCTTCCCACATGGATCTGCTTTGAATAGGGCATCACATTTTACCACTGCATCTGTCAAGCCCCACAAAGTTGATTTTAGCTTTAAAATAGTAAAATGTGCCACAAGGAGGGGAGGACTATGAATTTTCCAAATAAAGTAAATAAGTGAAATCCAATAAATTCAGTTAACTCCAAAAGATATTAAAGCCTGATAAAATCAGGTAACTCTTTAAGATATTCAGATGCCAAATATAGCAGAAAAGGGGCTTATGGCCATGCATAAACAGCTAAGATAAATGAGACTACAAATCACTAAATGAAAAAAAGACAGTCTTACCACGTAGCAAGAACTGCACTGCTTCATACATATTAATTCACAACCCTAAGACACAGACATGATTATCCCTGATGAAAAAACTGGGATACAGAAAGGTTAAAGAACTTTTTCAAGATTACACACAATAGTAGTAGAGCCAAATCAAACCCAGACGACCTGGACCCAGAATCCATGCTTTTAATGATTACTCTGCTGTCATTCTACTATGGGAAACCAAGGAAGAAAACACAACGTTAATAAGAACAGTTCAGAATGAGTGAAAGCCAGCCGATAAAATAAGTTAGCAAACTTTCATAATTAAAATAAACAAGTCCATGCATTTATTTTAAAATATGGCACCAGACCTGCCAAGCACATGAGCCAAAACCTGGGTCAACTAGCAATTGGAACCAGCCTAAAGGATCTGCAAGCAAGAGAACAGTTATGTAAACTGGGAAGCGAGCTCTATGAAAGAATGTAGCATAAGGATTTTAAAATGATGCTTTTAAGGAATAACAATACAGGGAAATGCTCGCAAATAAAATGTTAAATGAAAAAACAGGCACGAAATTGATTATATGGCACAAGCCCAATTTTAGAAATATAACATTTTACTGGGTCATCAGAAAAGTCATGAAGTAATGTTCTATGTTTTTCGATGCAAAAATGCATCATGACTTTTCCAACCCAATGTAAAGACTAGAAAAAATAAACATGCCAACAGCAGTCTTCTCTTTGTATACTGAATTTTTTATCTTCTACCTATCCTATTTATTATTTTCCAATATTTTAATGATGCAAGGACATGTAAAAGTTTCTATTTGTGGAGAACATAACACTTTGTAGGGTCTTATTTTTCTAAAATAAGTAAGTTACCACTTTTTTTTTTTTTGGGGGGGGGAGAGGTTTTTTTTTCGCTATAGGGCGCGTGCGCTCGCCAGACAGACAGAGAGAGACATAGAGACAGAAAGTGAGAAATCACCCCCCAGGGGGGATGGTCACTCCGCAATCCCTTCTCCATTCTCCTCTCGGGATCTTGGGCACACATGCACATGCGCCCGGCATGAGATTTAAGCCACCGGGTCCGAGACGCAAACCGCGGTCAACTACGTGGGAGTCCAGCGACATAGCCATTACGCTAACGGCCGGTTCCCAGCAAGTTACCACTTTTTCAAGTAAGGAAAAACCAATAGTATAAAGAAACTAAGAAAAGAGAACGTAATGAACTTTTATTTCTATTCATTATAATCTCAGTGGGTTCCTAAACTTGTGATCAGCTGGTCATGCACTGCATAATGACATTTTGGGCAACAACAGACCACACAGATGATGGTCGTCCCTTAAGATTATAATAGGATATATCACATAGCCCAAGAGTATAGGAGGCTATACCATTTAGCTTTGTGTAAGGACATCCTAAGATGTATGCATGAAATTGCCTAACAACACATTTCTCAGAAAGTATTCAGTCATTATGCAATGTATGACTTTTTTTTTTTTTTAGGCTTTTGTCACAGGGTGTGTGCACTCACTGGAGAGACAGAGAGAGAGAGAGGGAAAGTGAGAAATCACACCCCAGGGTGATGGCTATGCCACAATCCCCTCTCTTCTATTCTGCTCTTGAGATTTGGGGCCCACATGTACAGCACCTAGTGTGATTTTCAAGATACCAGGTCCAGAAATTGAACTGCACGAGGCCATCTGGAGTCCAGCACCTTAACCACCACACCACCTGTGTAACCAACTCTATTTGATTATTAAGTAAGTCCTAGTTCTAACATAATCTTTACTGTCTCCACCATGAACTCCCATGCTTACCCCAATTTTTCAGTGCCTCTAGTGAGCTTCAAGATTCAAATCAAGGGGACCAGCAGTTAGCATAATGGCTATGTCTCTGGACTCCCACGTAGTTGACCGCGGTTTGCATCTCGGACCCGGTGGCTTAAAACTCATGCCAGGTGCATGTGTGTGTGTGCCCAAGATCCCGAGAGGGGAACAGAGGAGAAAGGACTGCGGCATGGCCATCCCCCCTGGGGGGTGATTTCTTGCTTTCTGTCTCTCTGTGTCTGTCTGGTGAGCGCACGCGCCCTATAGCAAAAACCTCTCAAAAAAAAAAAAAGTAAAAGATTAAAATCAAGCACCCTCTTCTCCCTTTCTGGTCCAGTTCTCAGGCCTCTCTGAGACATGTATCTATCCCACACAGAATCAATCATTTTCTCTTTTGTAATACTCTCATGCTGATGATACTTCTATTACAGCATTTACTACTCATATACTATTCTCTCCTAATAGATTGCCAATCCCTAAGGACACTGAGTCTTACCCATCTTTGCCTCTGCGTGGCTAGTCCAGTGGTGTTCAACTCTATTCCCACAGAGTCTGTACTTTCATAAGATCCCAGGCCAGCTAGTCCGCATGGTGGTTAAGGTGATCCCACACGGCTGACTGGTAGTTTGAGTCCTGGACCAGGCAGCTTGAGAAACATGTTGGGTGCATGTGCATGCATGACCAAAATAGCAAGGAGGAGAACGGATTGCAGTGTGGCCACTCCTGCTTCCCCGTGGGGGTGGGTAATTTCTCAAACTCCCGCCCCTCCAGCAAGCATATGCACTCTACAGCAAACTATAAATAAATAAGTAAATAAAAAGATCCCCAGGTGATATCTGTCTATGCACATGAAAATCTGAAAAGCACATTCTAGACTCTAGAGCAGTCACCCCAAGGGGCCCAACATTCTGTATCTCTAACAAGTTCACAGGTAATGCTGATCTTATGGACCACAGTTTCAAGAGCAAAAGTCCAAAGTAGGAGCTGGGAAACTATAGCCTGCAGGTCAAACCCTGACAGTCCCCTTGTCTTATAAAAGCAGAATGAAAACAGTCAAGTGAACCACCTGTTTTACATGCTGTCCATGGCTGCTTTCGCACTACAATGGCAGCGCTAACTATGGCCCACAAAACTTTACTATCTGACCCTTTGCAGGAAAAGTGTACCAATCACTGGTGTAGAAGTCTTAGTCTTAAAACTACAAACTGCTGAGTGTAAATGAATGCATTTATAAATTAAAGAAAGCATAATAGCCATTTTCTTCTAGTTCTACTATCCCTTTAGGAAAAGAGCTATAAAACTTGCAAAAATATGCAAATGTTTCTCATTTAAAAGCTTTATGCCTCCCACAGCCCAAGCAGAAATTTTACACATTTTCCTAAATACATATTTCATACAATCATGCCTATATTTCACTAAATCTGATATCTTAAAACCCATAACTCAGGGACCAAATACTGTATCCTGGTTCTTTAAATTATTACAACGCCTATTACTGATGGGGGTCTCTCTTTTTTTTAAGTTTCTTTTTTTCTTTCATGACCGTGAGATGGAGAAAGACAGAGAGTACCCTAACAGGGCCCTGATGCTGCAATCCACCCCCAGTCTCAGCCAGCCCTAGATCATGGGACACACATGCCTGGCAAGCTCAGGGAGGTCTCCCAATGAGAAACTAGAATCTTCGCATGTGAGTCAGCCTCACAGAGCACTGAGTTTTACCACTGCACAACCATCTGGCCCCCTCGGTCTCTATTTTAAAGTGCTACCCTAAAAAATTGAAAAAAAAAAAAAAAAAAACTGATGTGAAAGTCCACTTCAGAATTCTGGCACACAGGGACCAGCAGTTAGTGTAATGGCTATGTCACTGGACTCCCATGTAGTTAATTGCAGTTCAAGTCCCAGAACTGGTGGCTTAAACTCAAGCCGGGCGTGTGTGCGTAGGTGCCCAAGATCGAAGATCCTGAGAGGAGAATGGAGGAGAAGGGATTGTGGCGTGGCCATCCCGGGGGGTGATTTCTCGCTTTCTGTCTGTCTCTCTGTATTTCCGGCTAGTGCGCACGCCCTATAGCTAAAAGCTTTCCAAAAAAAAAAAAAAAAAGAATTCTGGCAAACACAATGCTAGTGTCAATCAAAACACAGGAGCTCAAGGATAACCTTCTGACTTTCACAAAACAAGACAGGACAAAGGAAGGATGTTTGCTTTTAAGACATCTACATATAAGCACCAGTCACAGGTCCAGGGATATCAAATTTTAAAAACAAATGATTCAATTATCTAAAGGTACACAGGTTAGAGTGGTCTAAGTAAAGCAGTTCCAGGAAATAAAGTGAACCATCAGATACTCTGGATAGTGAATTTACCTTTACCTTGGCTTAATTTCACCCTTGGTTTATTCTCCCTAGCCCAAAAATCCCACCATAAAAGACGGCCCTCCCCATCAACTGTACGCTCTTGAGGTATGTACACAGTTATTTCTGCTATCTTGGTTCAGCCAAGTTATACGGTTTTCATTTATACTTTTCTCATCAGTCCCTCTAGTCTCTTAATCATTCTTGTGGGTCTTCTGTGAAGTCTCTCCAGCTGTTCCAGTGATCTGGTAATGAGGTGCCTCCAACTAACTGCAGCCTTCCAGGAACAGCTTCGTTAGTCAGAACAAGATGAGCTCACTCCCCTGGTTCCATGACATAATACTCCTGAGTGGGCAATCCCCCAAATCACAGAAATCTAGCACACTGTCGTATAAGACTATAACCCCATTCTGTGCCTCCCAGATGTGGGCACTGGGACACGCCAGAACGTGCTAGCAGCCACAGGATAAACGACACATGTGCCTGAAACATCTATTTTACTAGAGGATGAAGTAAGGAGAAAACAGAATTGTCATGTTAAAAACAAACTCATGATAATAAAATAGAAGGCAGTATTTCCATGAATTTCTTTTTTTTTTTTAAGAATTATTTCATTTTGAGGGTCAGCAGGTGGTAGGGCAGTTAAGGGCTCTGGACTCCCACATGGCCGACTATGCTTCGAGTCCTGGACCTGGCAGTTTGCTTCCTCACCTTCCCTTTCTCTGTCTCTCTGATCAAATTTAAAAATAATAACAGGGGCCAGCAGGTGGCATGGTGGTTAAGGGCAATGGACTCCCACGCGGTCAACCATGGTTTGAGTCCCAGACCTGGCAGCTTGCTTTCTCACTCCCCCAACCCTCACTCTCTGGTCAAATTAAAGTAAATAAATAAATAATAAAGTTAAATAATGATTTTTAAAAATAATAACAAATAAAGTTAAATAAATATTTTTTAAAATTTAACTATTTATTGATTTTATTTTAATTGAACCAGAGAGAGAGAGACAGAGAGAAAGTGAGAAAGCAAGCTGCCAGGTCCTGGACTCGAACGAAAATTAAATAATTCTTTTAAGAAAAAAGAGGGACCAGCAGTTAGCGTAATGGCTATATTGCTGGACTCCCATGTAGTCGACCACAGTTCGTGTCCCGGACCCGGTGGCTTAAAACTCATGCTGGGCACATGTGTGTGCGTGCCCAAGATCCCGAGAGGAGAATGGAGGAGAAGGAATTGTGGAATGGCCATCCCCCGGGGGAGTGACTTCTCGCTTTCTGTCTCTCTGTCGGTCTCTGCCTGTCTGGTGAGCACACGGGCCCTATAGCAAAAACCTCTTCAAAAAAAAAACAAAAAGTAAGTAAGAAAAAAGAATTATTTATTGGGCCAGCAGGTGGCACAGTGGTTAGTGGCGCTGGACTCCCACATGGCCCTCCACTGTTTGAGGCCCGGACCTGGTGGCTAGCTTTCTCATTTTCCTTCCCTCTCTCTCTCTCTCTCTCTGTCCCTCTCTGGTCAAATTAAAATAAAATGAAATAAATAAATAAAGATAAATAAAATAATTATTTTTAAAAAGAACTATTTAATTTTATTTTTCATCATTATTATTATTTTAATTTGCCAAAGGCACATGCCTTACCAGAGCGAGAAAGAGACACAGAGAAAGAGACGGAAGGAGGGAGGGAAAGTGAGAAAGCAAGTTGCCAGGCCCAGAACCTGAACTGCCATCACTCATATGGTAGTCTACCATCCCAATCACCTCACAATCTGCTGGTCCCTCCATGAATTTCTAAGATAAAATCTGAATATGTGAAACATAATAATAGATTTTTTTTTTTTTTTGGAGAGGTTTTTCTTTGTGTTATAGGGCGCCAGACAGACAGAGAGACATAGAGACAGAAAGCGAGAAATCACCCCCCGGGGGGATGGCCATGCTGCAATTCCTTCTCCTCCATTCTCCTCTCAGGATCTTTGGGATCTTCGGCACGCACGCACATGTGCCCGGCGTGAGTTTCAAGCCACCGGGTCCGGGACGCGAACTGCGGTCAACTACGTGGGAGTCCAGCAACATAGCCATTACACTAACTGCTGGTTCCCGATATTTTGTTAATGGGAGCTGTTTGGGGCTGTTTCCAGCCTCACGGGGTTACAAATCCACTATGTGACCACTAGTGGTACTTGAGTCAGAAAAGTTTGGAAAGCACTATAACCCCCTACTGTTATTATCATCCATCCCATATATTCACATTTAAAGTGACATTATTTTTTTCCTCTGTTTTCCCATCCATAGACACCTATATTTATTTTCTTTGCCTAAAATAATTTGCTAAAACTCTTGTGTTGCATTTCACTCTGTAAATCACTGACTACCAACATGTTCAGGTTCCTGTGCATCAATTTTTTTGAGTGTAAGTCTGCTTGTGCACACACATTCCCTATCTCTTAGAAAAATACCTAAGAGTATGACTCCTGGATCTTATGGCAAGTATATATTTACTCAATAAAAAACTGCCAAGCTGTTTGCCAAAGCAGCTGTACCATTTGCACTTCCACCACACTTGTTTCTTAAAACAAAATGTATGAGAGTTTCAGTTGCTCTACAACTGCCAACGTTTGGTATTATTGATTTTTTAATGTTACCCATTCTAACAGATGTGAAGTGGTTTTAATTTGCATTTCCTCAAGGACTAACAATATTGAGCATCTTTTAATGTACTTACTGGCTTTTCTATAGCTTCTTTGGTGAAGTAAGCATCTGTTTAAATCTTGTGCCATATTCTAAATTGAGCTGTTTTGTCTTCTTACTACTGAGTTGAAAGAGTTCTTTATATAGTTTAAATACAAGCGCTTTATTAGATATATGTTTGGCAAATATTTTCTGTGGCTTCTTTTTTCATTTTCTTAACAGAAAATAAACTCTTTTTATTTTAAAGAACATAAGCTTTATTGGGACCAGCAGATGGTAATATTATGTTGCTGGACTCCCACGTAGTTGGACCATGGTTTGAGTTCTGGACCCAGTGGCTTAAACCTCATGCCAGGCACAGGTGCATGTGTGCCCAAAATCACGAGAGGAGAATGGAGGAGAAGGGATTGTGGCATGGCCATCCCCCACTGGGGGTGATTTCTCACTTTGTCTCTATCTCTTTGGCAAGTACATGCACTCTATAGCAAAAATCTCTCTCTCTCTCTAAAAAAAAGAAAAAGAAAAAGAAAAAAGAAAAAAAAAAGAAATAAAAGCTTTACATTTTGATAAAAATCCAAACTGTAAATTATTTTCTTTGTAGTTTGTAAGATTTATGCCTGATTAAAAAAAAAAAAAATACCTGCTGGCATAGTGGTTAAGGTGCTGGAGTCCCATATGGCTAACCACAGTTCAAGTCCTGGACCCAGTGGCTTGAAACTCACTTCTGGCATGTGTGCAAGCATGTGCAAAATCCGGAGAGGAGGATAGAAGAGAAAGGATTACCGTGTGGCCATACCCACTGGGGAACGATTTCTCTCTGGGACTAGCAGATAGCATAATGGTTACGTCACTGGATTCCCACATAGAAAACCATGGTTCGGGTCCCAGACCAGGCGACTTAAACTCATGCCTAGCATGTATGCGTGTATGCATGCATGCCCAATATCCCAAGAGGAGAATGGAGAAGGGATTGCCCGACTTGGCCATCCCCCCTGGGGGGTGATTTCTCGCTTTCTGTCTCTCTGTCTCTCTCTGTCTGGCGAGTGCAGGCGCCCTATAGCAAAAACCTCCCTTAAAAAAAAAAATACCTGCATAAATCAAGGTCACATTTTTACTATTTTCTTCTAAATGTTTATCTAAAAGTTACATGAGAGAAAAATCTCTCATTAGTTTTTTTCTTTTTTTTTTTTTTTTTGAGAGGTTTTTTCACTATAGGGCGCGTGCGCTCGCCAGACAGAGACAGAGAGACAGAAAGCGAGAAATCACCCCCCAGGGGGGATGGTCACACTGCAATCCCTTCTCCTCCCACGCCGCACACGCGCCCCGCGTGAGTTTTAAGCCACCAGGTCCAGGACGCGAACCGCGGTCGACTACGTGAGAGTCCAGCAACATAGCCATTATGCTAACTGCTGGTTCCCTTTTTTTTAGAGGTAATGAGGACATGAAATAAGATGGATGGGAGAGGGAACAGGTTGGAAAAAAGATTATGTAAGACAAACCTGGAAGAAAAAGATGACCTGCAGAGACAAGGAGTCATCTGTAGAAAGGTGAGAGTTGAAACCTTTGAAATGGACACACTTGTTTTAAGAGAGGAATTATTTAGTGAGAGAAGGAAGACTCACAAAGTTGGAGCCTCTGTATATCACGAAATAACAAAGGAGTCCATGTAAAAAAACATCACGGGCAGGAGAGAGACATCAGAGACAAGAGAACATTTCAAAAAGGAGAGACCTCGACAATATTATTTGTATTGGTCCAGCCATGGTGGTGGCAATGTTGAAAGCATGCATGCCTGGCACACGTGTGATCACCCTTCTGGGAAGAGCTGGGGAAAGGGTCGTGGCATGAGACAATGCTGAAAGTGTCTTATCTTCCCCACCCCCTAAATCTCTCTCTCTCATGAAATAAATATATGTAAAAACAACGAACAAAAAAAAATGCTGTTTGTCGGGACCAAAACGGAGACGATGGTGTAGATTTGACAACTGAGAGGTCAGAGTTTCTCTCTGAGAGAGCAGCATCAGTAGAGAAGGACAAGAAACCAAAGCTGATGTAACTTGCTAGCGTACTCTCACTGAGCTTACTTAGAGTTATGGAGGGAAGTAAGTTGAGAACAATCGACACATTTTTAAAGAATGGTATAAAACTATCAGCTTGTTTGGGGGTACAGAGTAAGATAATCAAAGGTAAAGGTTAAAGATGTGTATTAAATGGGAGCAAAATGAAATGCACAGGACGTCTGAAATAAAGCAGCTTACAAAGGCCACTGAATGTTAGTTTTTTTCTTTTTTCTCTCTCTTTTTTTTAAAGTTAAAAAAATTATTTGTTTTCTTTGAGAGAAAAAGAGAGAGCCATACATACCGGTATCCTCAATATTGTCTTCATGCCAGAATCCCCCTGAGCCGTGAAGCTAGCCAGGATCAGGGGTATGTCCATAGGCATACCTAGCACATTGCAGAAGACCCAGGATGGGAACCCGGAGTCACAAAATTGTTACCAGTTTCTTTTTTCAACAGATGTTTATCTAAAAATTACACAATCTCTCATTAAATTTAGAATAAATTTTTATCTTATAATTATTCAGTTTTATTAGTCCTTTGTTTCTTTCAAATTCAACCTCCAGATTAACAAGTACTATTTAAGTTATAGTCTCTTTCTGTATTTGTAAAGATTTTTTATCTTTTAACAGATTTTCCCCCCTTTGACCAAATAAATCACACGCCTATATTAAGCCATGTGTTTAAGTCCCTAAGTTCAAATCAGCACAACACTTCTGCACTCCTGATGCTGTTTTTTGTTTGTTTTGGCAGGGGAGGGTATATTTTGGTTTTTGGGCACATGCACTTGCCAGTGAAATTCAGTGAGAAGGAAAGTGAGAAATCAACTTCAGGAGCATGTCCACACTGCAATCCCTTCTCCTCCACCCTCCTCTTGGAATTTGGGCATCCACGCACACATGCCTGGCATGAGTTTTAAGCTGCTGGGTCCTGGACTCGAACCACGGTTGGCGATATGGGAGTCCGGCACCTTCAGCACTACACCACCTGCTGGCCCCAATGCTGGTTCTTAAAACGACAAGTAAATTCCACAACCTAATTCATGTACCTTGAGGTTAAGCCAGGGATTACAAACTACTTAACCTTCTGAATTTAAAGAGAAGCTTTTATAAGGTTATTTTCATCTTCCTGAGTCACTCTAACCTGTGAGGAGGCTAGAGAAAGTCATTATCATTCACTGGGCAAATTAAAATGGAGGCTTATAAACATTAAGCTTACCAAAACAAAAGTAATTCTACACTTCTTAATTCAGTTTGGACTCTCTCTATTCCACCAGTCTTTTTAAAACAAGTCTGAGTTCTTCAGACTCAAAATGAAAGAAAATATTTAAAAAGCATAGCCTTAGGATTAACTCTCCCTTGGAATAGTTTGCAACTCATTCTCAGCATGGTTCAGAGAAAGCAGGAAAAAGAGATTCAAAGCTAATGTAAGCAAAACAGGGAGAACAAGCAATGACACTTCACCATTGCTCACTTTGTAACCTTGTGCAATGTCTGGAGGGAAACAAGACAGAACACTGGTTCACCTATATCCCTGTCATATTTTTTGCCTAAATTAAACTAGAACATGAGCTTCAATTTACCACTCTCTCCTCTACTGATACATTTTCTACATACAAAACTGACTCTATTATGCCCAAACCAGGGCAGAGTCCCATGTTCCTACCCCATGGCAGCTTTCATGCTTAGGTGACCCTGGGCCACTGAATCCTGGCACTAACAGAAAGATTTTTAAACTAATTTTCTGAATCTGACAAGCCGTCTCCCTCAATAAGTCTAGGAAGTTGTTACTTTATTAACTGTGCATGAAGTGGCAGGCAAACGACCAGATCAGTAGCCCAGTGGGGTGGAAATGGAATTGTCACACATATTCTGAAAAGCTAACCTAATTTCTGCCTCTAGTCCCATTCACTACTTTGAATTCTATTCTTAAAGGAAAATGAATTATTTATACAATCGAAGGAAGAGCAATTTTAAATGAGCATTTTATAGTTCTCTATTTAACATTCCCCAAGGAAAAACCGAGCTTGCCACAGAAATGACAGTCCAAGATGGCTTGATCTGAAGGAACAACTCACCTATGTATTCAAAGAAAACTTTCTGTTGACCTAATATTCAACCACCAAACAAGGATTTATTAATTCTTCAAATGTACACCAAGACTCTACCACATGCTAACCAATATGCTGGACCCCGAGAACTCCAAAATCAGTAAGACAGTCCCTTAAAAACAAACAGCTTAGCGACCAGCAGATAGCCTAATGGTTACGACGCTGGACTTCCACAAAGTCAACCACGGTTCAAGTACTGGACCCAGCAACTCAACTCACACCAGGCAAATTTTGCGTGCATTCCCAAGATTCCAATAGGAGAACGGAGAAGGGATTGCAGCGTGGCCATCCCACTCACTTTCTGTCTCTCCAGTGAGCACACACACCCTATAATAAAAATCTCTCTATATATATAAAAAAAAAATTAGTAAAGACGACAGACGAGTAAATGATTATAGCTTCTTACAGTAAAAGCTGAGATGAGCACAGGTGTTACTGGAGCCCAGGATGGGCCCTTAATCAGGATCAGCTTTGAGCCTCTCTGGAAACTTCACACTACCCTTCTGGGAGCAACGCCAAGACTTCCACAGAGTAAACAGTGCTTTGGGAGTCAAGGAAGACAAAACACTATCTATGCAGTATTATTTATTCTCACAGTCTTTTACTCTTCAGCACTGGTCTGAGGGGAGCATGGGACCACATACATGACACAGAAAAAGCACTCATTGGAAACCTCAACCTGCTTATCAAAACTGAACGCAATCTAAATGCAATGTGTATTCTGGACTGGATACTGGGTGAAAAATGGGTGTGAGCGGTTAGTATTGTACTAATGTGAATGTCTTAGATGTAATAAATGTACCACGGGTATGCAAGAGCCATTCAGAAGCTGGGTGAAAGGTATAAAGGAACACTGTACTATCTCTGCTACTTTTTAAGACATTTTAAATTATTCCACAATGAAAAAAAATTTAAGTACACTTTACGTTCTCATTGCACCTTAAAATTCTGATTATGATTCCCTAATCACTGCCCCAACTCAGGTAATGCTGGGCTAAAAAAAATTTTTTTTGTAACCTTTTCAATCCCTTTCTATAAACCATTTGCATAGTCTAGTGGGTTTCCTTCTTCACCAAGACATGAAAAACTCAACACTGGAAAGGTTTTTATGTTTCTCTTAAAAGTTTCACACTTTGGAATTGAACTCCCCAGTGCAGACAAGAGAAGATACATGAGCTAGATCTCTAGATAAAAGCAAGAATTAAAAGCAAGAATAGGGCATGGTGGCGCCCGCCCTATGGCAAAAACCTATGGAGGCTGGAGGATTGCATCGAATCCATCTCGCTCTCTCTCTCTCTGTCTCTCTCAACGAGCGCACTATTTTTTGGGAACCAGCAGTTAGTGTAATGGCTATGTCGCTGGACTCACACGTAGTCGACCGCGGTTCACATCCCAGACCTGGTTGATTAAAACTCACGCCAGGCATGGGTGCATGCGTGCCCAAGATCCCGAGAGGAGAATGGAGGAGAAGGGATTGCGACGTGGCCATCCCCCCTGGGGGGTGAGTTCTCCCTTTCTGTCTCTATGTCTCTGTCTGTCTGTCTGGTGAGCACATGCGCCCCATAGCGAAAACCTCTCAAAAAAAAAAAAGGGCAAGAATAAAAGCAATGTGCAGGACTGCGGGCAGTGTGGTGGTGAAGGTGGCTGGATCCCACATGGCTGACTACCTGACTGGAGTCCCAGTTCCTGTGGCTTAAGAAACATGTGGGGCACGTATGCATGCATGCCCCAAATCCAAAAAAAAGGAGAAACAGAAGAAAAGCAATTGTGATGTGACAGTGCCCCATGGGGGTACTTTCTCACTTTGTTTCTCTCTCTCTCTCTCTCTCTCTCTCTCTTACTCTCTCACTCCCCCTACCTCCCTCCAGCAAGCGCATATGCTCTCGGGCAAATTAAAATTAAAAAGCAACATACAGAAAATATATTTTATATATTCTTATTACCTTTATCTGCTCTGAAGTCAAAAAGTACAATGTAGAAAATACAATTAAAGGAGCTAGCAGGTGGCGTGGTGATTAAGGATGCTGGATTACCACTTTCCCTCTCTCTCTCCCTCACTCTGTCCCTCCCTGGTCAAATTTTTAAAATGGATAAAGTTAAATAATTTTTTAAAATACAATTAACAAATATTGATTATTAGCATCTTAATACTAACAGGCAAACTGAACTGAAATGAATGCTTTAGCTGTAAATTCTGAAAAACATGATCAAATTCCTTGACAATTCAAACAAAAGATCGTATCAAATCATATGGTACTATTCAATTCAGACTAAATGACAAAACACAACATTTACCATGACTTTTTAGTTTTTAATAACTAAACTAATAACTGACCTCTCTGTATTAGACCCTATTTTGTAGAACAGGCTTCGAGTCCCATCAGGAAACATCATCATGGTGATATAACACCCTACCAAGCGCCAGGCATGACACGGCATGATACGCAAACAATATGTACACAAACACACACAAACTGCAAGGTTAAATGACCCTGAAAGTTTGCAAAGTACTATCCAAAAGAATATTAGCGAAGGCTAAGCACTTATGAACCCTTTAAAAAGAAACCAAAGAAAAATAACTGAAACTTGAAACTTAAGTCTAAGTTAGTTAATGGCTAAAGCCATGTAAAAAGTAAGATGATCTATACAGCACTAGAATCCACTAAGATCACAAAATCATATTTGTTATATGGTATATTTATAGTTTTTTTTTTTTAATAGAGATTTTTTTGCTATAGGGCACATGCGCTCACCAGAGAGACAGACAAAAAGCGAGAAGTCAACCCCCAGGGGAAAATGGCCTCGCCGCAATCCTTTCTTCTCCATTCTCCTCTCTGGATTTTGGTTGCGCATACACACACGCCTGGCCTGAGTTTTTAAGCTGCCGGGTCCAGGACTCAAACCGCAGTTGGCTCTATGGGAGTCAAGCAACATAATCATTATGCCATCTGCTGGTCCTGGCATATTTATAATACTAAATATTACACAAGAATCCTCTGACCCTGGGAACCAGCAGTTAGCGTAATGGCTATGTCGCTGGACTCCCACGTAGTCGACCGCGGTTCGTGTCCCGGACCCGGTGGCTTAAAACTCACGCCGGGCGCGTGTGCGTGCGTGCCCAAGATCCCAAGAGGAGAATGGAGGAGAAGGGATTGCGGCGTGACCATTCCCCCTGGGGGGTGATTTCTCGCTTTCTGTCTCTATGTCTCTCTCTGTCTGTCTGGCGAGCGCACGCGCCCTACAGTGAAAATCTCTCAAAAAAAAAAAAAAGTGAGTCTACCTATACTTCTGAACATTGAAAGACAAGCTGTTCTTTAAGAAACCTTTCATTATCCATAATAATTTTATAAAGAAATTTGTTAACAACTTAAATTAGTAAGTTAGACCAATTAGTGAATGGAATGAAGTCCAAGCCCAATTATGTGCTTAAACGTGGGTCCAATGGCTTAACCAATTCTTTTTCTTCAAGACTGCAGAAAAATACAGAACAATCCTCTTGACTGCTGAGAAGGACTAAAATAACTTATTTTCCTCACAACTATGTACCCAAAAGCAATTATTTTCTGTTCTTATCCAACACAAATCAACACCACCTCCCCTCTTTCTCTACCCTTCAAAGAACATTATAGAGTATCTGAGTACTTTAGTTTGTTTATAAGACTCTTAGACTGCAATAAAAATTACGATGCAACAACAACAAAAACCCTTATTTTTTTTTAAGTATATTCTCATGCCCCCATGGTGTTCCCACACTAGGTTAGCTCCTTATCAAGTAGTAACAATCAAGGAGATCAGAAAATTCTCAGAAATTACAAACTGTATTTCTTTAAAAGAACTTGGGGCCAGCTAGTGGCATGGTGGTTGAAGTGGCTGGAAGTCCCATGCCTGGCAGCCTGAAAAACATGCTGGGTACATGAGTGTGCACCCAAAATCCTGAGGGAAGAATGGAGGTGAAAGGATTGCAGCTAGTTCATCCCCTTGGGGATGCCTTCTCTCTTTCTCTATCTCTATCTCTGTCTCTCTCTGGCAAGTGCACACATTCTATACTAAAACCTAAAAGAATTTATTATTGTTCATGGATTCCAAATTTCAGGGCCCATGTTACCAGGAGTGTTTTTCTGTCAGTGCCAAAATTAAAATGCAAATTACAGGGGCCGGCAGATGGCATGGTGTTTGGGGGCACTGAATTCCCCACATGGATGACCATGGTTCAAGTCCTGGACCTGGTGGCTTGCTTTCTCTTTCTTTCTCTCTCTCTCTCATTCTGTCCCTTTTTGGTCAAATTAAAGTGGATAAGTAAATAAATACAGTTAAATAAAATAATTCTTAAAAAAATAAATAAAATGGAGATTACTATTTAATAATATGCAATTTTCCCTCTGAGCCTATATATAATACTAATTAGCCTCCAAATTTTAAAACAACAAAACAAAAAACTGGCCTTATAGTTAGAAGCTTATTACTCAGGCCAGCAGGTGGCATAGTGGATAAGGGTGCTGGATTCCCACATGGCCAACCATGGTTCGAGTCCCAGACCTGGCAGCTTGCTTTCTTGCTTTCCCTTTCTCTCTCTCTCTGGTCAAATTAAAAAATAACAATAACAAATGGAATAAATAAATCATTCTTTAAAAAAAAGAAGTTTATTCCTGAACCACCAAAAGTTTTAATGCACTGAAAAAGGGCCCAATGTTAGTTTTACCCACGAAGCTTGGAGGAAGAGATAAGGTGTTTCAGAAAGACTAGGAACTTCCAGTGACCTCAGATGGGGTAAATGAGGAAGTACATACAATATGTGTACTAACTACTTCAACATCAAGCAATTCAGTCTACAGTCATGCGCACTGCAAATCTACATGCATGCATGCCTAAAGAAAAAGCAGCATGACACAGTACAGGAAGAGCACTGTGTCTACACCCAAACCAACAGATGAAATCACTCTGCATTGAGCTTTTAAGGACCTGAAAACTCAGTTTGCAAGCTTACCACTCAAGTTCCAAAACAGTCCAACTATAGTAAAATACAACTGGCATACAATTCCAACTCTACCACAGACAAATTCTAAGTTGGAAGATACACAATGATAACAATAGAAAACACTTAAAGGGATTATGTACTTTGTGTTAGGCACTCTTCTATGAACTTCGTATTTTATCAGTATGACAACACAAGTCCTAATAATATCCATGTAAGACAAGTAAATTATGATTATGTTCACTTTACAAATGAAGAAACTGAGGCACGTATTAACTTGCCCAATGTCACAAGGTAGTCAGAAGGGCAGAGAGAGAGAGAGAGAGAGAAAGTGAAAAATTCTTTCCCCCACCCCAAGGAGAAGGGCCAAGCTGAGATCCCTTCTCTTCCACCCTCAGGATATGGGGCACACACTGACATGCACCTGGTGTGTTTTCCAAGTTGCCAGGTCTGGGATTTAAACTGTGTAGTTGACCATGTGGGATCCAGCCACCTTAACCACCATGCCATCACCTGGCCAACAGCAGATTTTTTTGGGGGGAGAGATTTTCGCTATAGGGCACATACGTTCGCCAGACAGACAGAGAGAGACATAGAGACAGAAAGCGAAAAATCACCCCCCAGGGAGGGATGGTCACGCCGCAATCCCTTCTTCTCCATTCTCCTCTTGGGATCTTGGGCATGCACGCACACACACGCGCCTGTGAGTTTTAAGCCACCGGGTCCGGGACGCGAACTGTGGTCAACTACGTGGGAGTCCAGCGATATAGCCATTACGCTAACTGCTGGTTCCCTGGCCACAGCAGATTTTTAACCATCAGTCAGACTCCAAAATTCACATAACCAATACACTATATTTCATAGGAAGAGTTAAACAATGGTCACTTTCAATAACTTTTTTAGCTTCCAAACACTGTGACAGCATCCTACAATCAAAAGGAACAGGAGGGCCAGCAGGTGGTGTGGTGGTTAAGGGGTTAGACTCTCACATGGCCCCCCCATGGCTCAAGTCCCAAGCCTGGCACCTTGCTTTCTCACAACTTCTCTCCTTGTCTCTCTCTGGTGATTGCACATGTCCTATAGTAAATTAAATAATAATAAGTAAAAGTAGTAGTGAAATTAAATAATTCTTTAAAAAAAAAAAAAAGTACAGGCTTCTGGATCACACAGACCCCTGAACAAAGTCTGGGCCTCACCTTCCCTACGTGTAAATGAAGGTACTTACATTATTGTGAAGATCAAAGGTAATATGAAGAAAGTGCCAAGTACAGTACAAGGGGTAGGGGTTCTTAATCTGAAATTTTACAGACGCCTAGAGGATCCACGGATGTGCTTCAGAGTCTAGGAGTTTCATAAATTGTATGACAGATTAAACCGTTTTCATGATTTTAAAGAATTAGTCCCTGCCTTTCTAGAAACTTTCAAGAGGTGCGTGATTTCCAAAAGATTAAGAATCGCTGGACTACACGGCAGGTACACACACACACACACAAAAACGGAATCTCTTCTTGTTTGCACAAATTTTCCCTTTTCCCTTAAGACGACTGGCCGAAGCTTCACAATAAATGCCCATTGTTTCCTACCATTTTTCTGGCTTGATAATCAATAACATATGCAAGCTCATGCTCCAATCTTTCAGTGATAGCCTGAAGACCCCCAAATACTGCTTCATCTCTCTCTTCACCCAAACGAATACAAGCATTTACCGGCGGTGAATCGTCCGCAGAGCTGCACGAAGCACCATGCCGGGTAGAACCAAACAGGAACCAGAGATTTACGGCTGGATGGCGGAGACGGATGCTCCAGCGCTGGGGGATGAAGTTCCCCAAACTACTGGGCAACCCGAGGATCCCGGCCCCTTCACACCCTTGTCCTCCCTTTCCCCGGACTCTGGTGCAGGCAGGTCCCTGGGCTCTGCCTCGGGCTGAACAGAAACGTTACCTGAGCTGGAGGTGGCAGCGCGGCGAAGACCCGGCTCCGCTGCCCCGGGAGCGGCGGCAGTTCCTAGCAGAAGCCCAGGGCTCAATCCTCTCCCGAGAGACCCCCGTATGGGTCTCTGCCGCGGCCGGCAACCGGCTAAGGGATTTTTTTCCGTTTCTCGAAGCAGTTTCCGCTTCCGGGCTAGCCTTTGCCGGAAGCAGTGTGTGAATGACGTAAAAGCGTCGCGCTGCTGGTGATTCCGGAAGAAACCTGAGTGTGGCGTGAGCATGGTGAGAGACTTAGCGAAAGGAATCGCTTTTCAGATCCCTCTGTGGGGAGAGAGGGAGGGAGTCAGCCCTTGGCCAAGTTCCCTCCACTTTCCCCTTGATTATTTTCATTCTGATGTTGGCTCTTAACGTGCTTTGGGCAGTGTCTGGTATGCTTCAGGGAGTGGGCTGGGGGTTTGAGGGAAGAAGGGCAGGGAGTGGACAAGAGCAAAAAAGCGACTTAATATGTTATGTATTTCTCTCTCTGTGAATTCTAAAATTTCTGTCTCAAGGGGAAACAAAAGAAAACGAGAAAGTATGCGACCATGAAGCGAATGCTCAGTCTCAGAGATCAGAGGCTGTGAGTGTCCGGAAATCAGCGGGGTTCTTCGACTACTCAGAGATATGAGAGTCACGAGAGGATAAGTAGTTCAAGTTGTTGGGTTTTTGTTTTGTTTTGTTTTGTTTTGTTTTTACTTTTAATATTGTTGCGTCTTTCGAAAAAGCGATGGGAATTAATTAAAACTACGCAAGTGTTCACTTTGTTCCCTTACTGTTGAATACTTTACCTTGCACGTCACATTTAAACGTTGTAACAGTTCTGTGGGGTGCATATGATTACCTGCATGTTTTTGCCATTATACTAATACGTTCCCCAGGGAGGGAAATATTTGTTGACCTTGTTGAAAGATAGTGAGATAAGAGACTGACAGTCATTTTTTTTTTTTTTCGAGAGAATGGGAAAATTTCCAGCAGTCTCCTTTTTCTAAATCCAGATCACTATAGAAGAATCAAGTGGAATGACATAAAAAGGGCTTTAACAGCTTCTCTGCTTCAGTGAAGAATGGCTGAAGTAATTAAATAGGGACTGTCTCAGAATAAGAGAATAGTGGGAACCAGCAGTTAGCTTTGTCGCTGGACTCCCACGTAGTCAACCGCGTTTCGTGTCCCGGATCCGGTGGCTTAAAACTCACGCTGGGCGCATGTGCGTGCGTGCCCAAGATCCCGAGAGGAGAATGGAGGAGAAGGGATTGCGGCGTGACCATCCCCCCTGGGGGTTGATTTCTCGCTCTCTGTCTCTATGTCTCTGTCTGGTGAGCGTATTCGCCCTATAGCGAAAATCTCTCCAAAAAAATAAAATTAAATTAATAAAAGAAGAAAAAGAAAATAAGAGAATGGTCGTTTAGAGCCTTCAGAATTATCCTGTTCAGCCTTCAGTATGGATTTATTGTGTAATTCTTAGAAATGACACCCTGTTAGTAGTATATTCTTTCTAAACAAGAGTTAAATTTTGTAGGTATATTGTTACATTGTAGCCCTTCATAAGAGAAATAGAATTGTTTTACCCTCCTGTTCAAATGTCTTAGTCCTTAGAAGATAAATGTCAAAAGACTTCTTACCTGCTACTAGGAAGTAGAGTTTGATCTAGTCTTTTTACCTGCTACTAGGAAGTAGAGTTTGATCTTTAATAGAGCTTTTGACTAAGAAAGAAATGATTGTATAATCAACATTTATTTACCTTGTAACAATTGTTACGGGTTATTGGCTTTACTGAATATTTTTGATACCTATGTGATTTCCTCTGAAGACCAAAAATAAAAAAAGGAACTTTGGGTGTTTGAATGAGATTATAACTGCTACAGGTTTTCCTTCTCCTCTGGATTTAATTTACTTTTTTTTTTCCCCAGTAAAGAAAAGGATAGATTAAAACCTAAAAAGAAAGAAAAGAAAGATCCTAGCACGCTGAAGGAAAGAGACGTGTGAGTAACAGAAAATTTCCGTTTTTCTTTTAAAATTAGAAGGCACATTTTAAAAACATGTGGGCATAGAAACCCAGGCTTTTCATGAGCTGATTTGCTCAGTCGTTTGTTAGTAAATCTGGTGCTTATGTCCATGAAACTGGAATTGATGAGCATACACTGATTCCAATGGGTTGAAGGTTTTTGGATTTCATAGGACAGTAAAATTTCCTCCAACTTGGGATTATACAGCTTTAGCGGCACATGCTCCTAAAACACTGCTCTCTGTAGGCTGAGAACATATGGGAAGGAGAGCCTTGCTGTTTTCAGTCCAACCTAAAGGTCAAACACAGTGGTCTGTGGCTGTAATCCCAGCAGCTCCAGGAGGCTGAAGCAGAGGACCACAACCCCCCGGGCTGGCCTAGGCAATGTAGCAAGATCCTGTCTGAAAGAGCTAGATTTGATGACATGTGCCAGTGGTTCCAGCTACTAGGAAGGCTGAGGCAAGAGGGTTTTAACAGTGAACCCCTGTCTTTAAACAGAAGAGGCCCATGTGTGGTCACATTCATGTGGTGGTATGAACTATGTGCACTTCTACTCTGGAGACTGATGCCACATGGGACACCCAGATTCAATTCCCATTCCAGCCTTTGAAAAAAGAAAAATTCTGGGACTATACTCTAGGATTATTAATCTTTTTCTTTCCCAAGAATCTTTATTTTTGCCTAAGGATGTGTGCACTTGCCAGAGAAAGAAAGTGAGAAATCACCTCCATGGGGAGTGGTCACACAGCAACCCCTTCTCCATTTCTCTGTTTTCAGGATTTGGGGCATGCGCGTGTGCTCAGCATGTTTCTCAAGCCACTCTGGGTCTGGGACTTGAACTGTACAGTTGTCTGTGTGGGATCCAGCCACCTTAACCACTACACCATGGGGTGACCTCTGCTAAAAATCTTTTTTTTTTTTTTTTAAGAGAAAGTTTTGCCATGGAGTGCATGCACTCACCAGAGAAGCAGAGTGAGACAGAAAGTGAGAAACCACCCCACCAGAAGTGATGGCCATGTCGCACTCCCTTCTTCATTCTTCTGTTGGGATTTTGGGCATACGTACACACATGCCTGGCATGAGTTTAAAGCCACCAGGTCCAGGGTTCAAACCTCTGTTGGCCATGTGGGAATCCAGCACCTTAACCGCTACGCCACCTTCTGGCCCTGCTAAAAATCTTTTAAAAGAAATTACTGCCATTGTTTAACACACCAGCATACCCTAAGCGAGAGACTATTAATGAGGATAATTTCAGAATAAAGATCATTCCTTTTACATAAATACATTTAGTTTTATTAAATTCTCAGCATATTTCCTTATTTTTCTCTTGCCCAGGATTAGTGATGGATATATCATCACAGGTGAATTCTGGTCCACATGTGAAGTAGCATTTGGAATCTTTGTCATACGATATAGCCCGGACATCTTGGGCTCTTAAATGAGAAACAGGCTCTGCTGTACTATGTAATTCTAACACTGAACAAACTGTTCTGTTTCACATTCAACACAACCATTTAGGAACCTCCGAGAAGGTAAACTTGCTATGGTGTCATATTTACATGATAGCTATACTCTACTGCCCTGTGGCCACGGTGGTTTTACTCCTGCTATTGGAAGAACTGGGTGAAGACTTGCTTTTCTAATGTTGTAGAGATGAGTACTAATGGACCTGAGATTAAGATAAGACTGTTACTGGGCCAACCGATGGCGTGGTGGTTAAGGCAACTAGATCCTAC
Source organism: Tupaia belangeri chinensis (assembly GCF_000334495.1). NCBI lineage: Eukaryota > Metazoa > Chordata > Mammalia > Scandentia > Tupaiidae > Tupaia > Tupaia belangeri. The sequence goes on from NW_006208456.1 coordinate 2,864,784, forward strand.
GTCGCCAACTACCCATTTGAGTTCCAGACCTGGCAGCTTAAGAAACATTCTGGTCACATGACGTGCATATGCCAAAATCCTGAGAGGAGAGTAGAAGAGAAGGAATTCTGGTGTGGCCATCCCTCTGGAGGGTGATTTCTCACTTTGCCTCTCTCCCTTTCTAGAGAGCACAGGCACCCTATACCAAAACTTAAACACATACACACTGTTACTTCCTTCCTTGCATTTTCAAGGTTTATTTCCAATGAGCAAGGATAAACAACTTAATCTATACAGCTGCTCCAAGCAGATACTTTTTATTTTTGTTGATATCAAAGTATCAGTGTATATTTTACTTTGTGTTCTTGTTTTCTTTTTCTTTTTTTCAGCCCCCAACACAATTCCTGCTTATTCTTTCAATATAATACACAGCTGGGTCCACCTTACCACATCCTGGTTGATACCAACTTTATCAACTTTTCCATTAAAGCCAAACTGGACTTAGTGCAGTCGATGATGGACTGTCTGTATGCCAAGTGTGAGTATCAAACATTTCTGTGACATTTGTATATGATAATCACATTTATCTATGTATATTAAAAGACAAAGGTGGAGATTTTATTAACTGAATTGATGACTATTCAGTTTGTAATGGTCACTATAGCAATGACCTTTTTTAATGAATAGAATTACAATGCAAACTCTACTGGGAATAATTAAACTTCATAGCTCTGAAAATACAGTAATTTGGCCACCATATGAACATCAATTTTGAACATGGGAGGAAAATTTTCTGTTTTAGAATTCTGGATTCAATTATATAGCCAAATCACATTTTAGTTATCTATTTTTTATTTAATTGAATAATATGTCTTGAAAATTTTTGTAGATGGACCTCATTCTTTTTTTTTTTAAATGTAGTATTCTATGCTTTAAATATATAGTTTTTCAAGCCCAATCTCCTATTAGACATTTGGGTTATTTCTATTTTTACATTTTTATAAACAAGGTGGTAGTGAAGAACTTTGAATAGGTCTGTATCAAAGGGTGTGAGTTTTTTATTAAGATATATATTTCTAGAAGCAATATTACAATATCAAGGAACATGTGTATTACTAATCTTTTTTAAGTTTATTCTATGCACAGGAGAGACAGGCACCCCAACAGGGTCTCTCTGCCATGATCTACCCTCAGCTTCAGCCAGCCCTGGACCCTGGGCACGCATGTGCCCATTTTGTTCAGGGAGGTCTTCAGATACTGACCGAGAACCTTCCCATGTGGGTCAGTCTCACAGAATATTGTATTACCATTGCACTACCATCTGGCACCTTTAATTTTAATAGCTATTTCATTTCAAATGCTCTCAAATAGTTACGCCACTTTATACACCTACACACTTAACATGAGAAGGCCTGTTTCCTCAGTTTTGGGTATTCTCATCTGTTCAATCTTGCCATGCTACTTACTAGAAAATTTTGGCTTTATTATATCTCCAAGTAGGACTGAGTTTGAGCATCTGTACACTGCTTGTTAACCTGTAAGTAAGACTGAGATTGAGCATCTCTGTGGTCGTGAACCATTTTATGTCCTCTTCTATGACCTGAAATATAACATGGTGGTTAAGATCCCAGTCTAGGAGCCAGCAGATGGAGTAATGGTTATGTCACTGGACTCTCGCATTGTCGACTGTGGTTCAAGTCCTAGACCCGGTGGCTTAAAACTCTCGCCAGGCACATGTGCATACATGCCCAAAATCCCAAGAGGAAAGTAGAGGAGAAGGGATTACAGCGTGGCCATCGTCCCTGGGGTGGGGGGTGATTTCTCGCTATCTCTCTGTCTCTCCAGCAAGTGGACATACCCTATAGCAAAAATCTCTCTAAAAAACCCCTTAAAAAAAAAACCTTTAAAAAAAAAAAAAAAAAAAAATCCCATTCTATAGCCTAATAGACTCAGTTCAAATCTTGGTTTTAGTGGCCAATAGCAATGGATCTCTGAGACACTGAAGTCATGTGGGAAGGTTCTGAGTTTGTGTCCTGAAGTCTGCCTGTGCACACGGGGCACACAGTTGTGCCTCTGATCCTGGCTTGCTGGGGCTGGGATAGGATTGCAGCATGAAGACCCTATTGGGGGCTTTCTGTCTGTTCCTCAATCTCCCTCTCTCACGGGAAAAAAAATGAATAAATTTTTTTAAAAAAATCTTAGTTTCACCATTTGCTATTCAATTATTTCTTTGTACCTCAGATTCCTCATGTATAAGATAGAGATGACAGGGGACCAGCAGTTGATGTAGTAGTTAAGGCACTGGACACTCCCACATGGCCAACCACGATTCGAGTCCTGGACCTGGCAGTTTGGTTTCTTACTTTCCCTCTCTCTCTCTCTCTGTGTCTCTCTCTGGTCAAATTAAAAAATAAAATGAACGAATAAATAAAATTAAATAAAAATAATTCTTTTAAAAAAAAATAAGAGGGATGACAGTAACAGTTACATCCATGCTACCTGATGGGGCTTATTGTAAAGATAATCCTTACAAAGTATTGAGCACAGTGTCTCGAAAATAGCACATAATTATAAGCTATTATTATTTTTTTAACAATTATTTTATTTAACTTTATTTATTATTATCATTATTATTTTCCAGTTTGATCAGAGAGAGACAGAGAGAGAGAGAGGAAGTGAGAAAGCAAACCATCAGGTCCGAGACTTGAACCGTGGTCGGGCATGTGGGAGTCCAGCGCCTTGAACCACCATGCCACTTGCTGGCCCCAATTATAAGCTATTATTATAAGTTCTTTGTATGTTAAGGAAGTTAGCCCTTACACAAATGTGTAGAAATTTTTTGAGTTAATTTTTTTACTTTATTACTTTTTGTTTGATAGTTATCAAACACAAAAAATTTTTATTTTTAAGAAGAATTTTATTTAAATTTATTTATTTACTTTCATTTGACCAAAGAGGGTCAGAGCGAGAGAGAGAGAGAAACCAAGCTGCCAGGTCCAAGACTCCAACCATGGTCGGCCATGTGGGAGTCCAGTGCCCTTAACCACCACACTACCTACTGGCCCCCAAAATGTTTATTTTTATATGATCAAATTTATATTTCTGGTTAATTTTTCTCCCTCTTTTTTTTTTTATTTTGGTTCACATTAAAAATGTTTTCTATCTAGAACATATTTTAATATAAACATAATGACAACACACAGCTTAGTTCTTTTTTTCCAGATATGTTTAATTATGACAGATACTTTTTGAAATCTGTGATGTAGGGTTAGGGCAGTTCCCTAGTTATTTTATTTTTCCTTTTTGGAGAGATTTTTGCTATAGGGCCCGTGTGCTCGCCAGAAAGAGAGAGAAAGACAGAAAGTGAGAAATCATCCCCCCAGGGAGATGGCCATGCCCCAATCCCTTTCTCCTCCATTCTCCTCTCGGGATCTTGGGCATGCACACACACGTGCCCAGAGTGAGTTTAAGCCACCGGGTCCAGGACTCAAAAGAGAGACAGAAAGGGAGAAATCACCCCCCAGGGGGGATGGCCATGCCACAGTCCCTTCTCCATTCTCCTCTCGGGATCTTGGGCACCCACACACACGCGCCCGGAGTGAGTTTTAAGCCACCGGGTCTGGGACTTGAACCACAGTTGACAACATGGGAGTCCAGCAACATAGCCATTACGCTAGCTGCTGGTCCCTCCTCTCGGGATCTTGAGCATGCACGCACATGCACCCAGCACGAGTTCAAGCCACCAACTCTAGGGTTCGAACCATGGTCAACTACATGGGAGTCCAGTGACATAGCCATTATGCCAACTGTTGGTCCCTCCCTAGTTTTTTTATATCTAGGACTTCTTCTATAGTTCTTTATCTCCTCTTACTTATTTCATTGTGCTTATTGTACCGACATTTCAGAATTCTAGGTCTGGATGTAATTGCGAAAGAATTTTTTCCTTCAAGTTCTGTTATTTATATATGTGTGTGTGTATATATGTATATATATATATATTTTTCCCCCCTTGGCAGGTATCCCTTGTATAACTGACTGTGTAATGGCTGAAATTGAAAAATTGGGGCAAAAGTATCGAGTGGCTCTAAGGTAGGAAATAGCTGGTCTGTATTTGTTCCAGATTGGTGTTCTGGAGATTATTTTGACCCTCTTTCATCTGTTTGTTCTCCAAAGATTTCTTGGCCAATGTTTTAATCCATTATTGCATTGCTTATAGAAATACCTGAGACTAGATGTTTTATAAAGAATAGTTTTTGTTTCATTTTGGATTTTTTAATTTATTTATTTTTTATTTGCCAGAGGGTGCATGTACTCTCTAAAGAGAGAGGAAAGATGAAGAAAGCACCACCCCTGAGGGGTGGTCTTGTTACAGTTCCTTCTCCATTACTACATTCTATTGGGATTTCTGACATTTATGCACATGTGCCTGGCATGCTTTTTCAGGCTGTTGTGCTTCGAACTATAACTGATGGTTGGCCATGTGAGATCCAGCAGCCTTAGTTACTAGACTACAAGTAGGTCCAAAATAGAAATGTATTTGACTCATGATTCCAGTGGCTGGAAAGTCCAGAGGCAGCAGCCAGCATCACAGCATGGCTTACAGAAGCACAAAAGATAGTAGGTGCATGCAGAGTAAGAGAGAGACCTGGGTGCAGCAATATTCCTTTCATAACAACACCCTCTCAAGAAAGGTAACTCTTCCAGTGAGAATTAGAACTCACTGGGTCTTATGAGATGCCATTAATCCATTCATAAGAGTGATGCCTTCGTGATCCAGTCACTGCCCACAAGGGTTCAGCCTCTGAAAATTGTCACCATCTCCCAGCACTATTACACTGGGGGCTGAATTTCAAAACATGAACCTTAAGAAGATAAGCCATTATCTAAACTATAGTAGCAAATTGGTTTAAATAAAAATCATACGAAACTAATTATGATTTAAAAAGCAGGTACATGAAGTTTAGAACATTTTAAGCTAAAGCTCTTTGACCTAAGATACATAGTTACATAATCTTCTGGGCTTCCTTTTAAATTTCTGTAGATATTCCATTAAAGTCTGTCTAGGGGCTGGCCGGTGGCATGGTGGTTAAGGTGGTGGACACTCCCACATGGCTGACCATGATCCGAGTCCTGGACGTGGTGGCTTGCTTTCTCATTTTTTCTCTCTCTTTCTCTTTGTCTCTCTCTGGTCAAATTAAAATAAATGAATGAATAAATAAAATTAAATAAATACTTTAAAAAAAATACTTTGTTTAATTTTATTTTTTGTTATTATTTGACCAGAAAGAAAGAGAGAAAGCAAACCACCATGCCACCTGCCAGCCCTAGTAACTGCCTTTTGATGAGATATCATTTTTATGTGAAAGAACAACTGACAGGCCAGCCCATGACCTAGTAGTTAAGGGAATCGAGTCCCACATAGCCAATTGTGGTTTTGGGTCACAGCCCTAGTGGCTTAAAAATATTCAAGGTGTGTGTACATTCTTGCCCCAAATCCCAACAGGATGGAGCAATGGAGAAGAAGAGATTGCAGCATGGCCACACCCCACTGGGTAAGCGCACATGCCCCTGGCAATTAAAAAAAACAAAAACAAAAACTGGCAAACGCTAGTTATTCAGACATTGATATTTGGCCGGAAACCTGTCACTTCAAGGAAAACAACTTACCATATTTGTTGCCAATGATAAAACCTGAACATTCATGTGAAAATCAGCATTTTGGAACTTAGCTTATCACATTCCTAGTACCGAGGACCTTTCTACTGAGACCAGTGGAAGTTCTGAATGTGATTATATATATATATATAATGAAAATGTCAATATTTGGAAGACTTAGGTACCTTAGTGGATGACTATTTTCAAAATAATAGATGCATGGTATTAACAAAATCATGTATAATATGACCTAGCTATAGTGGTTGTACAGTACTGTGGACTTGATAAACACTCTACACTTAGGCTATACTAAATTTATTTTTAAAATTTTCTTCAATAATAAATTAATTTTAGCCTACTCTATACTTCTTTACTTTATAAACTTTAATTTTTTTAATGTTTTGACTCTTTCATAATAAACACTTAGAATATACACTAGAAATCTACACAAAAATATTTTCTTTCTTTTTATCTCTACTATAAGCTTTTTCTCTTTTTTTTTTTGTTTTGTTTTGTTTTGGAAAGGTTTTTGCTATAGGGCGCGTGCGCTCACCGGAAAGACAGAGAAAGACGGAGTGGCAGAAAGCGAGAAATTACCCCCAGGGGGGATGGCCACACTGCAATCCCTTCTTTTCCTTTCTCCTCTTGGGATCTTGGGCATGCACACACACACACGCATGGCGTGAGTTTAAGCTACTGGGTCTGGGACTCAAACTGTGGTCAACTACATGGGAGTCCAGCGACATAGCCTAGACACTAACTGCTGGTCCCTCTATAAGCTTTTTCAATTTCTATTTTATGACAGAGAGTGAAAAGTGAGAGATTGATTTTTTTTTTGTTTTTGGAGAGATTTTCACTGTAGGGCGCGTGCGCTCGCCAGACAGACAGAGAGAGACATAGAGACAGAAAGCGAGAAATCACCCCCCAGGGGGGATGGTCACACCGCAATCCCTTCTCCTCCATTCTCCTCTCGGGATCTTGGGCACGCACGCACACGTGCCCGGCGTGAGTTTTAAGCCACTGGGTCCGGGACACGAACCGCGGTCGACTATGTGGGAGTCCAGCGACACAGCCATTACGCTAACTGCTGGTTCCCGAGAGATTGATTTTTGACAGGTTTTCACCATGTCATGATCCTCCTGCTCTGGCCTGTCGGTCAGGACAACAGGTGTACCACGTTTGGCCTGTTGAGTTCGTGCCTGGAATTGAACCCAAGCTTTCGATATGGCTTCAGCCTCTGAGAAGCAGCGTGTTAGCAGCACTCCACCATGACTGAACCAGCTTTTTTCTATTTTAACATTGTTTTTTAAAGAATTATTTTTTTTAATTCATTCATTTGTTTCAGTTTGGCCAGAGAGAGAGAGTTAGGTAAGTGAGAAAGCAAGCCACAAGTCCAGGATTCGAACCGTGGTCAACCATGTGGGAGTTTCCAGCACTTTAACCACCACGCCACCTGCTAGCCCCCATTTTAACATTTATTTTTGTTTATTTTTTAAACTTGTTTGTTACCACACAAATTAGCCTTGACCTTCATTGGATTAGGATCATCAGTATTACTTTCTTCTTCCTTTCCATCTGGTCCACTAGAAGGGCCATTTTGAACAAAGCAATAAGAGATTAAATCAAACACAAGAGGCAGTGATGCAATCCAGAAGCATGGTAGACAGTTAATGCCAATGTAGCAAGCATACTGTTTTACAGCACTTTTTTTTATAAGTTGAAGGAATATACTTAAATAATGATAAAAAGTATAGTAAATATATACATAAATCAGTAAGTCATTATCATTTTCAAGTGTTATGTGTTATACCTTTATGTGACAGACAACACAGTAGATTTGTTTATGCCAACATAGCCACAGATGTGTAATTCATTGTTCTACAGCATCACGACAGCTACAGCATCAGTAAGTGATAGAAATTTCTCAGCTCCATTATAATCTTATGGGACCACCATTGTATTGATATGTGTAGTATGTCATTGACCAAAACATCATTATGCAATGTATGATCACACTGGAATTTTCTTATTTATGTAATAGCAAAAAATTATAAGCAGCCAAAAGACCATAAGAAGAGTGTAGATGAATTGTAGACTCTTCATGAACACAGTACTATACAGAAGTGAAACGAGTGACGAGTTATGGCTGTCAATGTGGATAAATCTCAAAAGTTGTGTCCTATAAAACAGACAAGAAAACAGGGACATGACATTATCTAAAACTTTTTGTAGTTTATTTGTTTCTTGTTTTCTTAAATCTGAGACAGACAGACAACGTCCCCAACAGGGTCCTGGCACTGCCATCCAACCCCTGCCACCCCTGGATCATGGGCATAAACATGACTGGCATACTCAGGGAAGTGTCCACATGTAAACTTGGAACCTTCAAATATGAGTCAGCCATGTAGAGCATCACATTGTACTTCCATGTCATTATTCAGCCCCCATTTGTCTAAATCTTAACATGTAAACAAATACTATATTGTTTATAAGTATGTACATACATATGTATTCTTACATATGTAGTAAAAAATGCATAGCAATGAGGAGTACCACATTTAGGATAATAGTTACTTGTGGAGAGTTGAAAGATTTAGATTGGAGAGGGGCCTTCATTTTTATTTGTAATGTTTCATTTCTTTGAACAGTACAAGATGTTCATCATATTTACTCTTTTTTGTATACTTGAAATACTACAATTAAAAGGAAGGAGGAGGCCATTTTTTTCTTTTTTTGAGAGATTTTTGCTATAGGGCACGTGCACTTGCCAGAGAGATAGGAAAGCGAGAAAGCACCCTCTGGGGAGATGGTCATGCTGCAATCCCTTCTCCTCCATTCTCCTCTAAGAATCTCGGGCACGCGTGTGCGCACACACACACACACCTGGTGTAAGTTTTAAACGTGTGCGCACATACACACACACCTGGTGTAAGTTTAAGTCATTGGGTCTTGGACTTGAACCGTGGTCCACTACATGTGAGACCAGTGACATAACCATTATGCCATCTTTTGGTCCCAGAAGCAATTGTTGTTGTTGTTTTAATTCTAATGAATATAAAGAATGGGAGGGGAGAAAATGGAAACACCTAGTGAAGAGAAACAGAAATGGAGTGTTAGCTCAATGAGGGTGTAAGTAAAAGATTTTTTTTGTTTTTTTTTTAATGATGTGGGAGGTACAAAGCATGTTTCTAAGAGCCAGTAGAAAGGAAGTGATAAATGATTTCAGCAGTAGAGATAACCAGAAGAGCAAAGTCCTAGACCACTGCTTGCCTAGTTACTCAGCAGCCGATCTTCCTTCTTGTGTATCCTCACCACAACCTGTTCAGTCTTTCCATGTTGGAGCTTGGCTCATGTCACTCTGTCCCTTGAAATATTTAATGACTCCCTATCACCCTTGTCAAGAGGCTCACACTCCTTAGCCTGGTGCCAGAGACTCTGTCCAGCCCTGTTTCACTCTCCTCTCCACAAACACTCTTCTCCCAGGTGAAAGATTTGCTCACTTTTCCCCAGACACCAGCAAACCATTTTATAGAAGGCTGATACCCCATCTACAGCATCTCTGCCCTCACTGTGTAGCACATTTTTTATCTTCATTTTGTTTCATCTCCATGTCATTTTTTCCCCTAAATATTCTCAACCCACACTGACCTAGCACTGAACTCCTGCAATGTATTTATGTTGTACTTGGTACCTACATGCTCCAGTGAGTCATCACCATTATGTAATAGAAAGAGCATGACTAGAAATCACAGACTTGGCGCTCTTCTTCACGTTTTTATGAAAATAGTATGTTTGAGTTTTTATGGAAACAATGTAAACATATACATATAATAAAAAATAAAAGTCCCTTTCCACATTCACATTTTCTCCAATCTCTTCCCAAAGTGACAACTGAAAAGGTTAGTATATATTTTCACAGACTTTTTTCAATGCAAATGAAAATCTAAAGAAGGAGTATGAAAGAGAGTTTTTGTTTTTGTGTTTATTTCCTCCATAAGAGAGAGAAACAGATGGACAGACAGGCATTCCCAATAGGGGTGTCATATTCTGATCCATAGCCTGGATCACAGATATGTGCAAGTGCACTCAGGTAGCTCACGGAGGTCCTGGGATGCAAACCCAGGGTCTTTGCTCTGTGGATTCAGTTGCATTACCATTGTACTACCACTTGGCTCCTGTGGGGTTTTTTTGTTTTTTTTTACCCCCAAAGGGCACTTGTGCTCACTGAAGAGAGACAGACAAAATGAGAAATCACCCCAAAGGAGGACAGCCATGTTATAATCCCTTCCCCTCCATTCTCCACCTATGACTTTTGCGCATGCATGCATATGTGGCTGGTATGATTTCCAAGCTGCCGTTCAGTACTCAAACCTTGGTCAGCCATGTGGGAGTCCAGTCCAGTCACAATCACTATGCCACCTACTGGCCCCCCCCATATTCTTTTTTCATTGAATGATATTCTATATGTATACCTGTCCCTCATATCTGGGAGTTAGTTCCAGAACCAGGTAGCCTATCCACATCTTCCCATTCATCTCTAGGTCACTTATAAGTAATTTTTGCATCAGCTATAAGTTGAAAAGAAAATATATAAACTTCTTCAGCCTCTTGCTTTTTTTGTGTTTTGGTTGGTTTGGTTTGTTCTGTTTTGTTTTTAGGTTTTTTGCTATAGGGCGTGTACTCTTACCAGAGAGACAGAAAGAGAGGGAAAGTGAGAAATCATCCCCCAAGGAGGATAGCTACACCACAGTCCCTTCTCCTGCATTCTCCTCTTGGTATATGGGCACACACACACACACACACTGCTGAGTGTGTTTTTCAAGCCAGCAGGTCCACAACTCGTACTAGAGTTGGCCATGAAGGGTCCAGCACCTTAACTACCATACCATCTAATGGCCCCAGCACGTCGCTTTTAGTGAGCCACCTCTTTCATAACAGTTGTGACCTGGCTACGCCCACAGTGGTTGAATCTACAATGTGGAACCCACAAATACAGAACCCATGAGTATGAAAGCAAACTGTATTATTCATTGACCTGCTTTGTTTATTCAGTAATTTAGTATAAGTCCTTCCACATTCATGCATACAGCTCTTCCTCTTTTGTTAAATAGGTTAAGGACTCAAATATGTATTTAACTTTTTTTTTTATATAACTTTCTGTCATAGGGTGTATGCATTCACTGGAGAGAGACAGAGGAAAATTGAGAAATCACTCCTCAGGAGAGATGGCCGTGCCACAGTCCCTTCTTCCTCATTCTCCTCTTGCAATTTTGATACACACTCACACGCACACCTGGTGTGATTCTGAAACTGCCAAGTCTGAGACTCAAACGACAGTCGGCCACGTGGGAGTCCAGCACCTTAATCTCCATGTGAACTGCTGGCCCCCAGAATGTGTTTAACTTTTATCTTGTTTGGATATTTAGATTATCTCTATGTTTTCATCATTATGAACTATGCTGTAATGACTGTCCTTGCTCCTATACTCCTACATTTTTTTAGTAAAAAAACTTTCTAAAGGTGAAATGCTTGGGTTAAAATTGATTTAGTTTGGGAGCCAGCAGGTGGTGTGGTGAATTAGGCACTGAACTCCCACTTGACCGACCTCAATTTTGAGTCTCATAGTTGGCGGCCTGCAAATCACACTGGGCGCATGTGCATGCCCAAAATACCAGGAGGGGAAGGGATTGAGGCATGGCCATCCCCCTCGTAGGGTGATTTTTCACTTTTCCTCTGTCTCTCCCCATCTCTCTCAGTGAGTACACATGCCCTACGGCAAAAACCTAAAAAAAAAAAAAAATCGATTTTGAATTCTGTTTTTATTTTTTTTCCTGCTGTGTGTAGCTTTGAACAAATTAACCTCTCTGAACCTGCATAATTATCTATAAAATGGAAATACAGTAAAATAGCTCAAGAGTTTGGTGATGATTAGCTACCAAGACACTCCAGCTGTCAGTCAGTAAACTATAATTCCCTTCCTTGTAAGTTGTCTTTCTAGTTAAAGGAGAAGCTGTAGGAGGAAAGGAGTGCCTTACAGTCTGCACTTAGATCATGTTACTTTTACTTCACTGATCGAGACTCAGAAAGATGTCTAATTGCTTGAATAGTTTCTTTAATCTACTTCTATAACCTTACAGGATTGCTAAGGATCCAAGATTTGAACGATTACCATGCACACATAAAGGAACCTATGCAGATGACTGCTTAGTACAGAGAGTAACTCAGGTATCATCAGTTTTTAAATGTTTGCTTTGTGCTTTAGGAAAAAAAAAAAAAAAGTAAACCGCTATTTCCTGAATGTTTTAGGGTCAATAAAATATATAAGAATATAAATGGTAAAGAAAATTACATATTTTCTTCTAAGAAGCATAGGCATCCTCATTGACTTGGGAAACTGGATTTAAGATTCATACTGTTTATAACCCTTTGGAAATCGTACGGTTTATTCCACAAATCTCCATAAAATAATTGAAGTAGGTTAATGTAGACATACTATATCAGATTCTACCTCCCTGTAAATCTAAAATAAGGTTCTATTTCCATTTACTGCTGATGCAGGGATTTTTGTCCCTATCTACCATGCCTTAACCGAAGGTGTTTCTTGGTTTCTAAGCGGCTCCTGGGGTACTGTCTTACAAATACCCTGTAATATGCAGGCTTTTGATTCTTTTCTTCTGGCCTCCTTGTCAAGCACCACAAAAACTTCTACTGCCCACTCTTATAAAAGCCTCTCTCTGCTAAAAGATAATCTTCATCTGATGACCACATTGTCAGCCCTATAGCCATTTCACCCCATGAGTGCACCAGCATTTCCCTTAATTCCCCATAGCGTGGCTAACACCATACTACAGCTTTGGATGAAACCTAATGGGAAATGTGGATATGACAGAAAGTAAAAAGTAAAGTACCACATAAAATGGCTTCCAGCCAACAGTTACATGTTAATACTTTCAGAGCTACTAATTTCTAGCTTTAGGTCCTGGAGATCTGTTCTGGCTTCCTGACCCAGGGGATAGTCTACCTTGACCACTCGGAGGCCTCAGAGCATGCCCAAGGGGAAGGAGAGAACAGTGCCTCCAATCTAAATCAGTTTACGTAATACTTGCATAGGGCCTTATACAAGCAACAAAGGAATTATCTATGCCAAATGTAGAAGTTCCTTCCACTTCTGAGACAGAAAACAGTTTTCAGCTTGTAGATAGTTTTTTTTTAACTTTCTTCCCCTCAAGATTCTTAGGGCTACATTCAGCCCAGGTAACTTGTTAAATATTTTGTGAATATGAGCTCCTAGATCATAGTAGCTACTCAACAAATTCCTTTGTTATTTGCCATACAAATGAATGATTCTTCAGACTAGTCCATGGTTTTGCCATTACCCAGTAATGACTAAGTGTACTCAATCAGTTCTATGTAAGCATCAATCTGTTTTTCTTATAGCACAAGTGTTACATCGTGGCCACAGTTGACCGAGACCTTAAACGAAGAATCCGGAAGATCCCAGGAGTTCCTATCATGTACATTTCTAATCATAGGTGAGAAATTTCTCTTGGGGAAGTGATAAAAAGTAGGTACTTGATTTAAATTAAAAACGAGACTGGATCCAGCCTGTGGTGTAGTGGTTAAGGTGCTGGACTCCCACATGGCTCATTGTGGTTTGAGTCCCAGACCTGGCAGCTTGCTTTCTCACTTTCTCTGTCTCATCCCTTTATCAAATTAAAATATATAATTATGACGATGATTATAATAAAATCAAATATATTTTTTAAAGAATGATTTATTTATTTATTTCCATTTGTTATTATTTTTTAATTTGACCAGACAGAGAAAGAGAAAGGGAAAGTGAGAAAGCAAGTCGCCAGGTCCAGGACTCGAACCATAGTCTGCTATGTGGGAATCCAGCATCTTTAACTACCATGCCACCTGCTGGCCCTAAAATCAAATAATTTTTTAAAGAATTATTTATTTATTTAATTGCATTTGGTATTATAATTAGCATTATTATTTTAATTTGACCAGAGAGAGAGAGAAAGGGAAAGTAAGAAAGCAAACCACCAAGTCTGAAACTCAAACTATAGTCAGTCATGTGGAAATCCAGCACCCTTAGCCATCATGCCACCACCTCCTGGCCCCGAAATCAAATAAATAATTAAAAACAAAAACAAAACAAGGTCAGGTGGGCCAGCTGATGGTTAAGGTGGTTGGATCCTACATGGCAGTTCATGCCTTTGGGACTTGAAAAACATACCAGGTGTGGGACCAGCAGATGGCGTAATGGTTACTTCGCTGAACTCCTACATGGTTGAGTCCCAGACCTGGTGGCTTAAAACTCTCGCTGGGTGCATGTGTGTGCATGTCCAAGATCCCAAGAGTGGAATGGAGAAGGGATTATGTCACGGCCATCCCCCCTGGTGGGTACTTGATTTCTGTCTTTCTGTCCTTCTCTCTCTCTGGCAAACACATAAAATAAACAGTTCTTTAAAAAAATGTTTTTAGGGACCAACAGTTGGTGTAATGGCTATGTTGCTGGATTCCATGTAGTCGACCACAGTTCAAGTCCTAGACCCAGTGGCTTAAACTCAATGCTGGGTGCATGTATGTGCATGCCCATACAAGATCCCGAGAGGAGAATGGAGGGGAAGAGATTACAGCGTGGACATCCCCCCTGGGGAGTGATTTCTCTCTTTCTGACTCTGTTTCGCTCTGTCCTTCTGGCAAGCGCATGCACCCTACAGCAAAAACCTCTTTAAGAAAAGTATTTTTTAAATACCAGTTGTGGGAACCAACAGATGGCGTAATGGCTATGTCACTGGACTCCCATGTGATCGACCATAGTTTGAGTCCTGGACCCAGTGGCTCTAACTCAGCTGGGCACGTGTGCATGCATACCCAAGATCCCAAGAGGAGAATGGATGAGAAGGAATTGCAGTGTGGCCATCCCCCCTGTGGAGTTATTTCTCACTATCTCTCTGTCTCTTTCTGGCGAGTGTACATGCCCTATAGCAAAAACCTCTCCCCCCAAAAAAAATTACCAGTTGTGTGTGGACGTGCCCTGAATCCTAAGAGGAAAATGGAGAAGGGATTGTGGCTTGGCCATTTCCCCAGAGGGTTTTTTCACTTTCTCTTCATCTCACTTTTTGTATCTTTTCTGTTAAGTACATTCACCTTGTAACAAATTAAAAAAAAAAAAAGAAGAAGAAAGAAAGAGGTTATAAAGTTATACAAGGATTTGAAAGAAACTATTTTATCAAACATTTAACTTATATTTGAAGAACTAACCCAAAGTAGCAAGAACAAAGGTGAGGGACCAGAAGTTAGTGTAATGGCTACATAACTGGATTCCCATGTAGTTGACCACGGTTTGAGTCCCGGTCCCAGTGGCTTAAACTCAACCCCCAGCACGTATGCATGCATGCCCAGGATCCCTAGAGGATAATGAAGGAGAAGGGATTGTGGCATGGCCATCCCCCTTGGGGGGTGATTTCTCTCTTTCTGTCTCCCTCTGTCTTTCTGGAGAGCGCACACGCCCTATAGCAAAAACCTCTCAAAAACAAAACAAAACAAAAAACAAAGGTGAAAAATAAAGGTAGGATTTAGGAATGAGGCAAATACAAATACTTATATTGTTACAAGATTACTAAAATAAATAGAGATATATACTGCTGTAAATACAAGGAATAATTTAGATTAAGCTAATCTTTTTGGCCAATAATAACTTTTTTCTTTTTCTTTTTCTTTTTTTTATGTCCAATAATAGCTTTTTTCTTTTTCTTTTTCTTTTTTTTAAATTTTTCTATAAAGGAGTATGCGCTTGCCAGAGAGGGGGGGGGGAAGGTGAGAAAGCGCCCCCTCCCCCTGAGGGAATGGCCATGCCACAATTCCTTCTCCATTCTCTTCTCAGGATTTTGGGCATACATGCATGCACACGTGCCCATCATGTTTTTCAAGCCACTGGGTCCAGGAATTGTACAATCAGCCATGTGGAATCTAGCCGCCTTCACCATGCCACCAGTTGGTCTGAAATCTTTTTTTTTTTTTTTTTAGGAGTTTTGCTATAGGCGTGTGCGTTTGCCAGAAAGACAAGAGAGACAGAGAGACAGAAAGTGAGAAATCACCCCCCAGGGGGTATGGCCATGCCGCAATCCCTTTTCCTCCATTCTTTTGGGATCTTGGGCACACATGCACATGGCCCAGCGTGAGTTTAAGCCACCAGGTCCGGGACTCAAACCGCGGTCGACTACATGGGAATCCAGCGACATAGCCAGTATGCTAACTGCTGGTCCCTGAAATCTTTTTTAAAGTATGTTTTTTTACTGTTCTTTTTTGAAAGATAACTTTTTTGATTAGTACCTCATCTGGAGTACTAAAAGCCTCTAAAGATGCAAAAGCTCTTCCTTTTTTTTGGACAGGTTTTTCGCTATAGGGCGCGTGTGCTCGCCAGACAGACAGAGAGAGACCAGAGACAGAAAGCAAGCAATCACCCCCCAGGGGGGATGGTCACGCCACAATCCCTTCTCCTCCATTCTCCTCTCGGGATCTTGGGCACGTACGCACTCGCGCCCAGCATGAGTTTTAAGCCACCGGGTCCAGGATGCGAACCGTGGTTGACTACGTGGGAATCCAGCGACATAGCCATTATGCTAACTGCTGGTTCCTGCAAAAGCTCTTCCTAATCAGCCCTAGATCTTTCCATGAAAGGCTTTAGACTATTATCCAACTTTATTGGGGAGAGCATAGCATATTGTGAAAAACATAGGCTAAGGAGTCAGGCTAACCTGGACTCAGAATCTGGCTCTCCAGCTTGCTAACTATGCAACTGTGAAGAGTAAAGATGTTATCATTATTGTCAGGTTTGCTGTAAACCATTTATTATGATGTCCCTCTAAAATATTCTATTGACAGAAAGGATTCTCAGTGGACACGAGAGTGTTTAAGCCAATGGAGGGCAAGTTTTAGATGGGCTGTATATGCACCTTTCTTACCAGCATTAATTTTTTGTCTTGATAGATACAACATTGAGCGGATGCCAGATGATTATGGAGCCCCTCGGTTCTAATTATTAAAAGACAAAGTTCCTCTGCCTTTCTTTGACCAAATATCTCTGTTGCCAGTTCATTAAACATGCTGTTTGTCATGAATTATTTCTCTGTCCACCTATGTGCTGTGTAATGAGCTGAGTATGGTCAAGTACATTTACTTTTCAATGCTGTTTTGAAAATGTTTGTTTCATTTAAAAACTTGTATCTTTTTATTTTTTAAACTCATTGCATTTTTTTATAAATCAGATGTTTAGATGATTGCTTACATAATTTGATGATCATTGTTTTGTATCGATTTGTTCAATATTTATTAAGTTTATAGGACATATTTAAGAAGATACATTTCTGCCCTCAAGAAATTTACATTATGGTAGCAGAGAAAAACATATAAATAAATAAATACAGTAAAAAATAGTACAAGGGTAAAAGTATCAGATAAGACACAAAAAGGAAGAATTATTGGGTCATCACAAAAGTCAAGGTGTTTTTCAATATTTTTCTACACAAAAATGTGTTATGACTTTTTAGATGACCCAGTATTTCTTTTTACAGGCATACTTTGTTTTATTACACTTCCCAGATAATGCATTGTTTACAAATCAAAGGTTTGTGATAGCCCTGCATAGAGCCAGTGTGTTACTGCCATTTTTTTTTCAATGGTATATGCTCACTTCATGTTCCTGTGTCATGTTTTGGTAATTGTTGCAGTATTTTGAACTTTTTCATTATGTCTGTTATTGTGATCTGTGATCACTGGTGTTATGATTGTAATTGCTTTGAGATATTATAACTTGCACCCACATAACACAGTGAACCTAATGGATAAATGTTGTGTTCTGGCTGCTCCACCTTCACACCTCATTTCTCTCCCTTTCCTTGGGATCCCTATTCCTTGAGACACAATAATAGTGAAATTAAGCCAATTAAAAAACCTTACAATACCGTTCTAGCAAAAGGAACATCACACATCTCTCACTTGAAATCAGGAACTGTTAAGTCTAGCGTGGAAGACGTGGTGAAAGCCAAAATAGACTGAAAGCTAGGCTTCTCTCACTGAACAATTAGCCCAGTTATGAGTGTAAAAGAGAAGTTCTTAAAGGAAATTAAAAGTATTACTCGGGCCAGCAAGTGGTGCGATGATTAAGGTGCTAGGCTCCTTCATGACTGACCACGGTTTGAACCTCGAACCTGGCAGCTTGCTTTCTCACTTTCCCTCTTTCGTTGTCTGTCTGTGGTCAAATTAAAAAATAAGTAAATAGGGACCAGCTGATAGCATAATGGCTACGTCACTGGGCTCCCATGTAGTCGACCTCTGTTCTAGTCCTGGATCCCGTGGCTTAAACTCAGGCCGGGCACATGGGGGTGCATGCCCAAGATCCCGAGAGGAGAATGGAGAAGAGATTGTGGAGTGGCCATCCCCCCTGGGGGTGATTTCTCGCTTTCTGTCTCTCTCTTTCTGGCGAGTGCACACGCCCTATAGCAAAAACCTCTCAAAAAAAAAGGTAAAATATTTATTAAAAAAAAAAAAAAGTACTACTACAGTGAACACATGAATGATAACAAAGTAAAACAGTCTTAGTGCTGATACAAATAAAGTTTTAATGGTCTGGATAGAGATCAAACCAGCTGCAACATTCCTTTAAACAAAAGCCTAACCCACAGCTAAGCCTAACTCTTCAATTCTCTGAGACCAAGGAGTAAAGAAGCTGCCGAAGAAAAGTTTGAAAATAGCAGAGGTTCATGAGGCTCAAGGAAAGAAACAAGTGCTGCTGTAGAAGCTGCAGTAAGTTATCCAGAAGACTGGTAAAGATAACTGATGAAGGTGGCTATCCCGAACAGATTTCCGATGGAGACAAAACAGCTAGAAAGAGATACCATCTCGGACTTTCATGCCAGAGAGAAGTCAGTGCCTTACCTCAAATCTTCAAAGGACAGGGAATCAGCAGTTAGCGTAATGGCTATGTCGCTGGACTCCCACGTAGTCGACCGCGGTTCGTGTCCCGGACCCGGTGGCTTGAAACTCACGCCGGGCGCGTGCGCGTGCGTGCCCAAGATCCCGAGAGGAGAATGGAGGAGAAGGGATTGCGGCGTGACCATCCCCCCTGGGGGGTGATTTCTCGCTTTCTGTCTCTATGTCTCTCTCTGTCTGTCTGGCGAGCGCACACGCCCTACAGTGAAAAATCTCTCAAAAAAAAAAAAAATCTTCAAAGGACAGACCAACTCTTGTAAGGACCTAATGCAGTGAGTTACTTTTAAGTTGAAGCCAGTGCTTTTTTATTATATCAAAAATCCTTGAATTTGTAAGAAAAGTATAAGAAAGGGTAAAATTCTTTTTTTGAGAGAGATTGTTGCTATAGGGCACATGAATTCACCAGAGACATAGAGAAAGTGAGAAATCACCCCCCGGGAGGGTGGCCATGCCACAATCCCTTCTCTGTTCTCTTGGGATTTGGGGCATGCATGCACAGGCCCCCAGCATGAGTTTCAAGCCACTGGACCTGGGACTCAAACCAATGGTCAGCCATGTGTCATTCCCCCAAGAATTTTGAGCCAGTAGTGAAGCCCTGTGCATAGCAAGTCAGATCCCACATGACAGGTTCAAACCCAAGCCCTGGCAGCTTTAAAAACATACCAAGCATATATACATGCTTAAAATTCTGGTGGGATGAAGAGGAAAAAGGACTGCAGTATGACCACATCCCTATGGGTAGGGGTTCTCTCTCTCTTACTCAAGTGCATGTGCCCTCTGGCATAAAAATAAAAATTAATTAAAGCTAAATCTACTCTGCCTGTGCTCTATAAATTGAATAACAAAGTCTGGATGACAGCCTATCTGTTTATAGAATGGTTTGTTGAATATTTTAAGCCCACTGTTGATATCTCCTGTTCAGAAAGAAATATTTCATAATATTACTGCTCCTTGACAATGTGCCTGATCACCGAAGAGCACTGATGGAAATATCCAAGGACATAAATGTTTTCATACCTTCTAACATCCTTTCTGTAGCCCATGCATGGATCAAAGAGTAATTGCAATATTCAAGTCTTAACATTTTTAAAATACATTGTGTAAGGCCATAACTTCCACAAATAGTGATTCTTCCCATGGATCTGGACTAAATAAATTGAAAACCTCAAAAGGGTTCACCATTCTAGATTCCACTGATACTCATGGGAACCAAATAGTGGCCAAGCAGTGGAACATGGCACTCTCCAAGGCTGACTCCCTTGGGAAGGTCCCAGATTCATGTCTGGAGACCTCCCTGAGTACACCAGGCATGCATGTGCCCATAATTAAGGGTTAGATAAAGCTGGGTGTGGATCATGTCATCAGACCCTATTATGAGTGATGTCTCAGTGTCTCTCTTACTCGAGAGAGAAATAAAAAATTATGACTCATGATTGGTCAAAAATATCAACATTTAAAAGAGTTCATTCCAACCCTCATGATTTTATTTTTAGTTTTGTTCATAAGAGAGAGAGAGAGATACAAGTACCATGAACAGAGTCTTGCTGTGCTGCAATCCTTCCCCAGTCAGGATCACAGACACATGTGGGCACACCCAACAGGCAGGTGGTCCTGGTTTCCCAATCCAGGCCTTCCCTACAGCTCCAGTATCATGTAGTGGCTCCGTACTGCCTATACCACCACAGCTGGGCTCCCTCATGGATGACTTTGAGGAGTTCAAGACTTCAGTAATACTACTATAGATGGGGTAGAAATACAAGAGAACTAGATGTGAAGTCTGAACGTGTAATTGAATTGCTGGAGTCTCAGGATAAAGCAGATAAGGACTTGTTTCTTATGGATGAGCAAAGAAAATGGTTTCTTGAATGGAATCTACCCCTGGTGAATATGCAATGAACGTTGTTGAAGTGACAAAGAATTTGGAATTTTACATAAACCTAGTTGATAAAACAGTGGCAGGTTTGAGAGGATTAAATCTAATTTAAAAAGTTCTGTGAATAAAATGTTACCAAACATACTACAAAGAAATCTTTCATGAAAGAAGAGTCAATGATAAAACAAACTTCATTGTCCTCTTATTTTAAGAAATTTCCAGAGAGAGCAAGTGTCATGGTAATGAAGGTTCTTGGATCCCACATGGTTTGTGTCCCAGACCCAGCGGCCTGAAAGACATGCTGGGCATGTTATGCACACATGTCCAAAATTCCAAGAGATATACAAGTATTGTCAACTAGGTCATGCTTTGCTCCAATCCTTCCCCACACTTGAAACATGGCCATCCCCCCTGAGGGGTGATTTCTCATTTTCCTCATCTCTCTATCTATCTCTTCCTGGGGCGCACACCCACCCTATGGAAAAAAAGAAAAAAGAAATTGCCACCTTCACTCCAACATTTAGCAACCGCCACCTTGGTCATTCAGCAGCCATCAACATCAAGGCAAGACCGTGACTCTGAAGGCTCAGATGATCATGGGAACCAGCAGTTAGCGTAATGGCTATGTCGCTGGACTCCCACTTAGTCGACCACGGTTCGCGTCCTGGACCCGGTGGCTTAAAACCCACGCCGGGCGCGTGTGCGTGCATGCCCAAGATCCCGAGAGGAGAATGGAGGAGAAGGGATTGCGGCGTGGCCAGCCCCTCTGGGGGTTGATTTCTTGCTTTCTGTCTCTCTGTCTCTGTCTGTCTAGTGAGCGCATGCGCCCTATAGTGAAAAACCTCTCAAAAAAAAAAAAAAGGCTCAGATGATCATTAACATACTTTAGCAATAAATAATATTAAGTATTTTTTTATTTATAATAGTGTGTGTGCACACATGGGAGAGAGAGGCAACCTTGACAAGGTCTCACACTGTAGTTCCCTTTCCCTGGTCTTCTAGTTCATCAGGACTCTGGGTGTGCACGTGCACGTGCACACACACACACACACAGCCAAACACACACTCAGAACATTCAGTATGTTTTCAAGCCAGCCTGGTGATCTGAACCTGCAGTTAGCCACATTGCTTCCAGCATTGCTGACAGTTTGCCACCAGATGCACCACTTTACTGGGACAAATATATATATATATATACACACACA
>NW_006208456.1:2886521-2893897 GCF_000334495.1 Tupaia belangeri chinensis
ATATACACATATACTTTCAAAAAGAATTATTTATTTAATTTTATTTATAATTATTATTTTTTAGTTTGCTACAGGATTCATGGGCTCATGGGTTGGTGAGGGGGGAATGAGAAAGCAAGCTGCCAGGTCTAGAACTTGAACCATGGTTGGCCATGTGGGAGTTCAGTGCCTTAACCACCACGCCACCTGCTGGACCCTAAAGTATTTTTTAATTAGTGTTTGTATGTTATTTTTTTTAGATATCCTTTTGCACACTTGATAGACAACCATGTAGTATAAATGTAACTTTTTTTTAGAGGTTTTTGCTATAGGGCGCGTGTGCTTGCCAGACAGACAGAGAGAGACAGAGAGACAGAAAGCGAGAAATCACCCCCCATGGGAGTTGGCCATCCGCAATCCCTTCTCCTCCATTCTCGGGATCTTGGGCACACACACACACGTGCCCAGTGTGGGTTTCAAGCCACCGGGTCCGGGACGTGAACCGTGGTCGACTACATGGGAGTCCAGCAGCATAGCCATTATGCTAACTGCTGGTCCCTTTAAATGTAATTTTTATATGTACTGGGAAACCCAAAGATTCCTATGGCTCACTTTATTACAATATTCATTTTATTGGGATGGTCTGGAACTGAACCTACAGTATCTTCAGGATAAGTCTGTACTGGGGGCCAGCAGTTGGCTAATGGCTATGTCACTGGACTCCCATGTAGTTGACCGCATTTTGAGTCCCAGACCCGGTGACTTAAACTCATGTTGGGTGCATGTGCGTGCGTGCCCAAGATCCCAAGAGGAGAATGGAGGAGAAGGGATTGCGGTGTGGCCATACCCCCTGGGGGGTGATTTCTCGCTTTCTGTCTCTTTGTCTCTCTCTGACTTTCTGATGAGCACCTTATAGCCAAAAATAAAAAATAAAAACAAATAAGATACGTGGATAGGATGAAAGAAAGGAAAGGCTCAAGGTGGTAATATATGAGTTAATCTTGAAAATGAAGAAGCATTTGCCCAGTCAATGAGGCAAAGAAGATGAAGCATCAAAAGCAGTATGAACAAAAGCATGAAGACGTGAATGTTACATGGAGTGAATGTGCTCGACCTGCTCAGACACGGAGCCTGAAAGGCCCCTTGTGTTTACAGTGGAGTTCTGTATAGAGAACCTGACAGCTAGAATCTAGCAGTCCAGGTGAGAAAGAAAAAAAGATTTCTACCCTTCTCCACCTAATTTTATCTTTATCATTTTCTTCTCCCTTCAACCTTTTTTTTTTTTTTTTTTAAGAAAAACTTTAGAAAATATTATGAAGAGGGCCAGACAGTAACATGGGGGGTTGGGGCACTGGACTACCACATGGCCGACAGTGGTTCGAGTTCTGGACATGGTGGCTTGAAACTCAAACTAGGCACATGTATATGCATGCCCAAAATCCCAAGGAGAATGAAGAAGAAGGGATTGCGGTGTGATCATCACCCCTGAGAGGTGATTTCTCATTTTTTCTCTCTCTCTGGCTCTCCTTGGTGAGTGCATGCACTCTACGGCAAAAACCTAAAAAAAATTTTTAAAGAAAGAACAAAAATATATTGTGAAGTATAGCATACAAACAGAAAAATGGAAAGCATAAATTTACAGCTTCATAAGTATTTTGTTGTTGTTGTTGTTGTTACATAGATGAACCCATTAATTGTAGGCTAGTAATATTGCAAATGTCTGTGGAGCATCCCTTGGTCTTTCAAGTCCTTCAGTCTTCTGATGGTGGGCTTTACTGTGACAGCTGAAGTGGTGGTGTAGGTCCAGGCACCACCAGCTACTGTGTTCATGCAGGAACCACATTACCAGATCTCCTCAGCTTATCTCTTTCATCTTGGTTTTGCCATAGAAGGAGTAAGTGTAGTTGGTGTCCTGGCCGATTTCAGTTTTCTTCACCATTTTCCAGAAGAAAGCACCATAGCGAGTCCCATATTAACCAAAATCCCAACCTTCCTGGTGCATTTAGCCATGTCACCACCAACTAGATCTGAACCCAGAGTTGAGCTCAGTTATTTGTGAACCAACCACTTGGTTCAAGACAGAATATTCATTTGAACGGCCACTCTTCAACATTTCTGTGGAAGTACACGTACTGAATTATATAAATGAAAAAGTGACCTGATGTGCACCCTCCCAGTCACTATCTGTCCACCCTAAGGGAAGATAACCACTGTCTTCTGCTCTAACACTATCAATTTTGTCTTTTTAATTTTTTTTAAGTTTGCTATAATGCTCATGCACTTACTGGAGAGAAAAAGAGAGAGAAATCACTCCCCAGGGTAGATAACCATACTGCAATCCCTTCTTCATTCTCTGCTCAGGATTTCGAGCACATGTGCACAACTGCCAGACTTAGTTTTTTAACATGACTAACCACACAGTCAACCAGGTGGGATCCAGCCACCCTAACCTCCATGCCACTTGCTAGCCCCAGTTTTGTCCGTTTTTGAACTCTTTTCTGTCTAACTTCTCTTAATATTGTTTATAACATTCAGCTGCATTGTGGTATATAATTATAATTCATTCATTCTCATTGCTATTTTATAGTCATTGTATAAATATATCACAACTTGCTTACTCATCCTAGTGTAGGTGGACATTTGAGTTGTCTTAGTTTGGAGCTATTACAAATACTGCTGCTATGAACACTCTTGTACATATCTCCTGGTGAACTTATCAATGTATTTCTGTTGGTTATATACCTAGGAGAAGGATTCCTGGCTCATAGATTATAGGACGGTTTAGCTTAAGTAGATATTGCCAAAGAGCATTTTCAGAGCAGTTGTCTCTATACTCCCACCAGCAGTGTATGAAAATCCTATTTGTTTCACATCCTTGTCAACCTTTGGTATTATGTCTTCGATTTTTGTCATCTTAATGGGTTACATCTGTACTGGTATCTCTTATTGGTTGTAGTTCTCATTACCCTGACTTCTGTGAGATCTAACTCTTCATATTGTTTTTGTATTGCTAACAGAAATACCAGATGCTGGGTAAATTTAAGAAAATAGAAGTTTATTTCGATTCACAGTTCCAGTGGCTGGGAACTCCAAAGACATTGCAAAATGGTGGGAAGCAGAACTTTTAAAAGCAGAGCAGGATCCATATCATGTGGCTTTCACTCTGCTCTTCTGGTCTTGTGCCCTCTGCTTATAAACCCTGCCAGAACTCAACCATGAGGCTCTGCCCTAATGACATTATCACACCCACTCTGGGACACCATGAAAGCATTACATTACCTTTGCAGTAC
This sequence comes from Tupaia belangeri chinensis, assembly GCF_000334495.1. NCBI lineage: Eukaryota > Metazoa > Chordata > Mammalia > Scandentia > Tupaiidae > Tupaia > Tupaia belangeri. Next base: position 2,889,791 of record NW_006208456.1, read on the forward strand.
AATCAATATAATTAAGCTCCAACACACAAATTTCCAATTACTACTCAGTATGACCAAATTCGCAAACACATAACTTTGAGGGGTGAATTTTAAAATTAAAGAATTTCTTCATATCACCTAAGTGAGTTCTTTGAAGATTAAATGTGTCACAAATATTTCCTTCTACTCTGTATTTTTATCTTTATGAAAGATATTTATGAATTATATGTACAAACATATATTTTTGTACATTGACTTTTTAATCCAGTAGATTATTGGTTTTAATGATTTATGTGTGTGTTATTTTGGATTTTTTTTTTTTTTAATATTTATTTATGGGACAAGCGGGTGGCATGGTGGTTAAGGCTCTGGACACTCCCACATGGCTGACCAGGGTTCAAGTCCTGGACCTGGTGGCTTGCTTTCTCACTTCCTCTCTCTCTCACTCTCACCCTCTGTCTCTCTCTGGTCAAATTTAAAAATTAATGAATGAATAAATAAAAATAAAATGAATAAAATTTAAAAAATATATTTATTTACTTCATTCCATTTGTTATTGTTATTTTTAATTTGACCAGAGAGAAACAGAGAAAGAGAGAAAGGGAAAGTAAGAAAGCAAGCCATCAGGTCTGGGACTCAAATTGCGGTCGTGGGGAGAATCCGGCGCCCCCACCCGCCACACCACCTGCTGGTCCCTGGATTTCTCAATATATGTGAAAAAAAAAATTTTTTTTTTGGTCATAGGGTGTATGTACTTACCAGAGAGGCAGACCCATGCAGCAATCCTTTCTCCTCCATTCTCCTTTCATGATTTTGGAAACACACACACACACCATGCTGGGCATGATTTTCAAGCCACTGATTGGGTCTAGGACTCAAACCGTGGTTGGCCATGTGTTAAGTCCAGCCACTGTAACCACCATGCCACCTCCTGACCCCTTATTTCATTTTCTTGTTTATTGCATTAGTAGGTCCCACAGTAAGTATATCTTAATAATTATTTTTGAGAGGTTTTTGCTATAGGGCACGTGAGCTAGCCAGAAAGACACAGAGAGAGAGAGAGAGAGAGAGAAGGCAAGAAATCACCTCCCAGGGGGATAGTGATGCCGCAATCCCTTCTCCTCCATTCTCCTCTCAGGATCTTGGGCACACACGCACACATGCCCGGCGTGAGTTTAAGCCACCAGGTCCAGGACTCGAACCATGGTCGACTACATAGGAGTCTAGCAACATAGCCATTACACCAATTGCTGGTCCCCATGCTGAATAACGTTATATTAGTTTCCTAGGGTTATTGTAATGAAGTACCACAAACTGGATGCCTTAAAGCAGTAGTCCCTGGGCCAGCAAGTAGCATGGAGTTCAAGGCACTGGATTCCATATGACCAGCTTTGTGCTTTAAGTCCCATGCTTAGTGGCTTGAGATTCACTATGGGAGTGTGTGTACATGCCCAAAATCCCAAGAGAGAGTGGATGAGAGGGGATTGTGTCATGGCCCTCCCCCCTAGTGTGTGTGTGGGAGGTGATTTCTCTCTTTCTCTCTCTCTGGTGAGCACACACCCTAGAGTAAAAACAAAGCATTAGTCCCCAACATTTTTGGAGGAGGAGCTTAGGTGACAATGCCAAGGACTAGCTTTGTAGAAGACAATTTTTTCCACAGATGGGGGTTGGAAGGATAGGGACATGGTTTCAGGAGGATTCAAGGATATTACATTTATTGTCCCCTTTATTTCTATTATTATTGCATTATAATATATAATGGAATAATTATAGAACTTACCATAATGCAGAATCAGTGGAAGCCCTGAGCTTGTTTTCCTGCAGCTAGATAATCTCATTTTAGGGTTCCGATGAGAATCTTTTTTTTTTTTTTTTGAATTATTTCTTTAATTTAACTTTATTTATTTATTTGTTTTGTTTGTTTTAATTTGACCAGAGGAAGACAGAGTAAGAGAGAGAGGGAAAGTGAGAAAGTAAGCTGCCGGTCCGGGACTCAAACTATGGCCGGCCATGTGGGAGTCCAGCGCCCTTGATCACCACGCCACCTGTTGGTCCCCAGTGAGAATCTAATGTCACTTCTGATGTGAAGGAGGCAAAGCTCAGGTAGTAATGCCAGGCAGTAAGTGCAGATGAAGCTTCACTTGCTCCCTGTTGCTCACCTCCTGCTCTGTGGCCTGGTTCCTAACCCAGTTGGGGCCCCCTATCTTGAAACAACAGAAATGTATTCTTTCACAACTCTGGAGGCTGGAAGTCTAAAATGAACATGTTGTCAGGGTCTGTGTTTCCTCTGATACTCATTCCTATTTAAAAATTAATGAATGAATAAATAAAAATAAAATGAATAAAATTTAAAAAATATATTTATTTACTTCATTCCATTTGTTATTGTTATTTTTAATTTGACCAGAGAGAAACAGAGAAAGAGAGAAAGGGAAAGTAAGAAAGCAAGCCATCAGGTCTGGGACTCAAATTGCGGTCAGCCATGTGGGAATCCAGTGCCCTCAACCGCCACACCACCTGCTGGTCCCTGGATTTCTCAATATATGTGAAAAAAAAAATTTTTTTTTTGGTCATAGGGTGTATGTACTTACCAGAGAGGCAGACCCATGCAGCAATCCTTTCTCCTCCATTCTCCTTTCATGATTTTGGAAACACACACACACACCATGCTGGGCATGATTTTCAAGCCACTGATTGGGTCTAGGACTCAAACCGTGGTTGGCCATGTGTTAAGTCCAGCCACTGTAACCACCATGCCACCTCCTGACCCCTTATTTCATTTTCTTGTTTATTGCATTAGTAGGTCCCACAGTAAGTATATCTTAATAATTATTTTTGAGAGGTTTTTGCTATAGGGCACGTGAGCTAGCCAGAAAGACACACAGAGACAGAGAGACAGAAAGCGAGAATTCACCCTTCAGGGGGACGGCCACTCGCAATCCCTTCTCCTCCATTCTCCTCTCAGGATCTTGGGCACACACGCACACATGCCCGGCGTGAGTTTAAGCCACCAGGTCCAGGACTCGAACCATGGTCGACTACATAGGAGTCTAGCAACATAGCCATTACACCAATTGCTGGTCCCCATGCTGAATAACGTTATATTAGTTTCCTAGGGTTATTGTAATGAAGTACCACAAACTGGATGCCTTAAAGCAGTAGTCCCTGGGCCAGCAAGTAGCATGGAGTTCAAGGCACTGGATTCCATATGACCAGCTTTGTGCTTTAAGTCCCATGCTTAGTGGCTTGAGATTCACTATGGGAGTGTGTGTACATGCCCAAAATCCCAAGAGAGAGTGGATGAGAGGGGATTGTGTCATGGCCCTCCCCCCTAGTGTGTGTGTGGGAGGTGATTTCTCTCTTTCTCTCTCTCTGGTGAGCACACACCCTAGAGTAAAAACAAAGCATTAGTCCCCAACATTTTTGGAGGAGGAGCTTAGGTGACAATGCCAAGGACTAGCTTTGTAGAAGACAATTTTTTCCACAGATGGGGGTTGGAAGGATAGGGACATGGTTTCAGGAGGATTCAAGGATATTACATTTATTGTCCCCTTTATTTCTATTATTATTGCATTATAATATATAATGGAATAATTATAGAACTTACCATAATGCAGAATCAGTGGAAGCCCTGAGCTTGTTTTCCTGCAGCTAGATAATCTCATTTTAGGGTTCCGATGAGAATCTTTTTTTTTTTTTTTGAATTATTTCTTTAATTTAACTTTATTTATTTATTTGTTTTGTTTGTTTTAATTTGACCAGAGGAAGACAGAGTAAGAGAGAGAGGGAAAGTGAGAAAGTAAGCTGCCGGTCCGGGACTCAAACTATGGCCGGCCATGTGGGAGTCCAGCGCCCTTGATCACCACGCCACCTGTTGGTCCCCAGTGAGAATCTAATGTCACTTCTGATGTGAAGGAGGCAAAGCTCAGGTAGTAATGCCAGGCAGTAAGTGCAGATGAAGCTTCACTTGCTCCCTGTTGCTCACCTCCTGCTCTGTGGCCTGGTTCCTAACCCAGTTGGGGCCCCCTATCTTGAAACAACAGAAATGTATTCTTTCACAACTCTGGAGGCTGGAAGTCTAAAATGAACATGTTGTCAGGGTCTGTGTTTCCTCTGATACTCATTCCT
>NW_006208456.1:2893928-2899040 GCF_000334495.1 Tupaia belangeri chinensis
TGCTTCTTTTTAGCTATTTTTTTGTTTTCTTGCAATATTTGTTTTCCTTGGCTTGCAGTGATGTAACTCCAATCTCTGTCTTTGTCATCATTTGGTGTTTTCCCTGTGTGTCTCTGTCTTTGCATGGCTACCTTATTATAAGAACACAAATTACATTGGATTAGAGATTCACCCTACTGACCTGGGAGTGCTGGGTGATCAGACCCAATACCCATGTTGGTTCTTGTCTGATGCTTACAAAGAATTAGAGATATGGACACAGAGAGAGGAATAGCAAAGCAGAGTTTATTAAGAGGGTACGAAGAACACAATAGCTCCCGAGTAGGGAGGGGTCCCCAATGGGTTGCTGAAGAGCAGCTGGCATCAAGAGGTTTTTATTTAGCTGTCTGAGAAACGGGGTGGCTTTCTGATAAGGAAATGGGCTTTAGAAAATAGTTACATGGTAGTCTGAGTGGCTTATTATCCTATTCTTCTTGTGGTCAGCAGGCCATAGTGTTCAGTACTTTTTGTTAGAATATAGTTACTAAATAGAAATTGTTGCCCTTAGCTACAGTTGCTTTGAGTCCCAACAGCAGCCAGCTTTGGGCTATGAAAACTTAGCTATTGTGACTCCATCTTGGGTCTTTACCCTGTCTGTGCGCTCAATATCCCTATCTCCTGCCGTATTAGCAAGGAGTCATCAATTCTTTAGAGAAATGTAAAAGGGGTGTATATTGTATATTAACCAAACCATGGGGAAAAATACAAAGACTTCATTAAAAAGAAAAACAGGAGTTTCCTTTTGGGGACTTATTCTATCTACCTTTAAATGGGGTCTAACTTCTATCTCATACTCTAGTATGATCTCATGTTAACTAATTACATCTACAACTATGACATTTTCAATAAGGTCACATTCAGAGACACTGGAGGTTAACAACTTCAACATTTCTCTCTGAGAAGAAAAAATTTGGCTCATAAGAGATATGATGATAAGGGGGCCAGCAGGCATGGAGGTTAAGGCAGCTGGACCCCACATGGCTGACTGTGTGATTTGAGTCCTGGACCTGGCGGCTTGAGAAACAGGCAGCACATGTGTGTGTATAATTGCCCAAAATCCTGAGAGAAGAACAGAGGAGAAGAAATCGTAGCATGGCCATCCTCCCAAGAGTGATTTTTCCTTTTCAAGGGAGAAAGAGAGAGAGAGAATGTTAATGATGGTCTGTTGTTGATCTTAGTGGAAAACTTTCAACTATACACCATCAGTATGATGTAAGCAGTATTGTTTTTTTTGTTGGTTGGTGTGTGTATGTGTGTGTAGTTTAGTTTTTTTCTATAGGGTTCATGCACTGAGAGAGAGAGAGGAAAAATAAGAAATCACCCTTCATGGCAATGGCCACACCACAATCCCTTCTTCTCCAGTCTCCTCTCAGGATTTTAGGCAAGCAAGCACACAGATCCAGAATGTTTTTCAAGGCTCCAGGTCTGAGACTCAAACCATGTAGTAGGCCATGTGGGATTCGACTGCCTTAAGCTCCATGCTACCTGCAGGCCCAAAGTCATAAGTTTCTAAAATTATTTTTTTTTCCTTTTTGCTAGAGTTTTCATACTCAACAGACAGAGAAAGAAAGTATTACTTAATGGGACATGGTCACACTGAAATCCCTTTCCTCCATCTCTCCATTCCACCAAGATTTTGGGCACACACATACACACTCCTTTCAAGTCACTGAGGACCAGAATTTGAACCTCGATTGGCCATGTAGGATCTGGCTCCCTATGTCTAGTGCTTAATCATTGCACTATGGGGTGGCCCTAACACATTTTTAAAAGAATTATTTCATTTATTATTATTATTTATTTGACTGGAGAGGAACAGAGAGAGGGAAAGTGAGAAAGCAAACCACCAAGTTTAGGACTTGAACCACAGCCGACCATGTGGGAATCCAACATCTTAACTACCATGCCACCTGCCAGCCCCTGGTCCTAAAATTTTAATTTGAAATTTATCAAATTCTTATTCTGCACCTAATAAGATGATTACATAATTTTCTCTTTTAGCCAGTTACTATAATTACATTTATTTTTATGTTTTCAAAGAGAATTTCAACAGAAAACATTAAAAACACAACTAAGTAGAATTCTTTAATTTCTGGTTGGGTAATGTTCTGGTGTTTTTTTTTTGTTTTTTTTTTTTTTTTTTTGTCTCTTTCTTTCATGACAATGAGAAAGCAAGATTAAAAGACAAGCACCCTGCCTGGATGGGGTCTTATCCACCATCACCCTCGCTGCCCTCCTCCTACCTAGCCAGCCAATTACGAGTATACCAATCAGCACATGTAGATGCATTGGGGAACCAAATCCACAATTTTCCATATAGATTGGGCTTTGCTTGAATAGCATATTACCACTGCACCACCCAGCTGGCCTATGTTATGTTATGTCAATTGGATGCTGATTTCATAAATGTGATTGGTTTGTAAAAATTTACTACACTTGGGGCCAGTGTAGTGGTGCGGTGGTTGAGGTGTTGGACTCCTATGTGGCCAGCTGCAGTTCAAGTCCCAGACATTCTGGCTTACTTTCTGACTTTCCCTCTCTCTCTCTGTCTCTCTCTGGTGAGTACACATGTTCTATACCAAACTTAAAAATAATAACAACAATAATAATAAATTCACTACACTATGTACATATGACATATAACTTTCTGTAGATATGTTATATATCAATAAAAGGTTAAACACAACTAATTCCTATTTGAGATTAGAAGCTCTTTTTTTTTTTTTTTTAAGAGAGATTTTTGCTATAGGATATATATGCTCACCAGAGAGACAGAAAGCAGGAAATCAGCCCCTTGGGGGGGTAGCCACGCTATGCCACAATCCCTTCACCTCCATTCTCTTCTTGGGATTTTGGGCATGCATGCACACACTCCTGGTGTAAATCTTTTTCTTTTCTTTTCTTTATTTTTAATTTACTTTATACATTCAATCATTATACATCACTTCGCTTGTAAAGTGAATTTACCCAACATTAATACACTTCACATCAGTCCAATTGAGGATCTCTACACATTATCATCAACAGATAATCCATTTTTTGTGTCCCATAAATGTCTCGCCTCTCTATTTTTCTTTTTTTCCTCGCACACTCCCCCTTCTCCCATTCTCTTCCTACACTGTTTCCTGTATCCATAATCATTTTCCGTGCTTCTATATCTTCTAATCTTTCAGTTTATGCCATAAAGTGTAGACAACCAGTATATGTTAAGTGGAGACATACAAATGTCTCTCTCTCTTTCATAGCCTGGCTTGCTTTATTTACTTAGCAGTAAATCCTCTATATTCATTCACTTTCTTTTTTTATTATTTAACTTTATTCTTATTATTGTTATTATTAGTTTTTTTTTTTTAATTTGACCATACAGGGACAGAGAGAGAGAAAGTGAGAAAGTAAGTTCCCAGGTCCAAGACTTGAATTGTAGTCAGCCATATGGGAGTCCAGCATCTTTAACCACCACACCACCTGCCAGCCCCATATTCAGTGACTTTCTATCAAATGCCAGGATTTTGTTGTTTTTATGGCTGAGTAGTATAACACAGAGTATATGTGCCACATTTTTTCAAATCCATTTATCTGTTCATGAACGTTAGGATTGTCCAAGTAGCAATTGTAAATAATACGGCATGAGTTTTTAGCTGTAGGGTCTGGGACTTGAACCACAGTTGACTATGTAGGAGTCCAGCAACATAACCATTACACCATCTGCAGGTCTCAAGACTAGAAGCTTTTTCTCTGAAGAATATGTAGTTGCCCCACTTTCCGTTCACATTCACATACTGAAAGAGGTGAAGAGCTGAGTTACTAAGATGGAAGAAAGATCAAGTGTTTAACTGGTACACAACTGACATTCTGACACACTTAAATTCTGTTAGGTACCCCCCCCCCCAATCAAGTGTATCAGTCTTGATTTTCAGTGTTTTACTCAAACCAGAGAAGGTGTTCATGTTTAACATCACACTGAGAGATTTCTGCAAGATTATCTTCTAGGTTGTCTTCTTTAGACAATCTTTGTGTGTGTTTTTTGATACCTTCGTTTCAGCTCTGAAATCCTCTAACATAGATTTCAATGTGTTGAGATACTCTAAAGAATTCCATTTCTCCTCATCCATAATACCTGCAGATGTCATGTATTATATGCCTGCAGAAATCAGTGCCCTTTCATTCAGCCTTCAAAATACATTTCCACTTTTGGGACCAGCAGTTAGCTTAATGGCTATGTTGCTGGACTCCCACGTAGTCGACCGCTGTTCGAGTCCCAGACCGGTGGCTTAAACTCCCACCTACCTGGCACGTGTGCATGCGTGCCCAAGATCCCAAGAGGAGAATGGAGAAGGGATTACGGTGTGGCCATCTCTCTTGGGGGTGATTTCTCGCTTTCTGTCTCTCTGTCTGGGGAGCGCAAGCGCCCTATAGCAAAAAAACCCCAAAAAACAAAAAACATTTCCATTTTTCACAGATGTATTCCCAAGTGGATTTCTGGGTAGCACCAAGTTAAGTACGTTTATTTAATTTGAAAAGAACTGACTCATTACAAATTTTCCTCTTTTCACTCAGGACCATGGTAAACTTATCCACTATTTTAAGTCTAATTTATTATTCTAGAAAATAATTCAGCAGTTTTCTTCATATAAGTTCTACATTTTTCTTACCAGAGTTATTCCTAGTTGTTTTATGCTTTTTGCTGTTGTTGTGATTGCTGCTATTGTGAATGGAACCTTTTTTTTTTTCATTCAAAAATGAATCCGAAGAGCTATAAGATCTCTACCTCCCCTTTCAGCCGTGAGACTCTATGGTTCCTCGGTTTTATGAGAACATCCTACTCGCGCCGACGTTATCCGAACCTGAAGGAAGATGGCAACCGCGGGTCGTCAAGGACAGGGCCGCTCTATCTTGCCTTTGTTCTCCTCTCGGTGGCTACTACGCAGGCGTAGTCGCCTCGGCCCCGTCCCCGCCTTCCCGGTCGCGGGCCCAACTCAGGAGCGCCGGCGCACTAGCGCGCTCCGTTTACACGCTCCGGGCCTGTAGGCGCCGCGAGTTCCGGCTGTGCCCCTCCACGCCGCCGCCTCCATC
>NW_006208456.1:2899409-2949075 GCF_000334495.1 Tupaia belangeri chinensis
ATGCCCCCGCCACCCGGGCCGGCCCTCAGCTATCAGAAGCAGCAGCAGTACAAACACCAGATGCTCCACCACCGAGATGGGCCTCCTGGTTTGGTTCCAATGGAGCTGGAGTCCCACCCATCTCCTCCTGTACCTTCCGGGTCCTATTTGCCCCCTTCTCAATCTTACATGCCCCCACCTCAGCCTCCACCCTCGTACTACCCCCCGTCCTCGTCTCAGCCCTACCTGCCTCCTGCTCAGCCGTCTCCTTCACAGTCCCCTCCTTCCCAGTCCTACCTGGCGCCCACCCCTTCTTATTCTTCCTCCTCCTCTTCCTCGCAATCCTATATGAGCCATTCCCAGTCTTACTTGCCTCCTTCTCAGGCATCTCCTTCCCGCCCCTCCCAAGGCCATTCTAAACCCCAACTACTAGCTCCACCACCATCATCTGCCCCTTCTGGGAATAAGACAACTGTCCAGCAAGAGCCTTTGGAGAGTGGGGCCAAGAACAAGAGTGCGGAGCAGCAACAAGCCACCCCTGAGCCAGATCCCTCTAAGATGACTCCACAGGTAAGGAAACATCTGCACAAGCACATCTTTCACTTGAGAGCCGTCAGTGAGCAGCCCTCCCGGCTTTAACCAGTGCTTAGCCTAATTCCAACACACACCGACTAGCTAATTTACAGTCCAACGGATTCCTTAAGAATCAGAGGTAAGACAGTCCAGCTTTTTAATTAGCTAAATGTGGATTGTTAAAAGGACTGTGTTTGAAGATGTGCCTAAACACGGTGGAGTGGTGGGGTGGCTCAAGTTACTCAGGTATATTCCTTGGTTTCCTTTGACCAAAGAACCTCCTAGATTTTGTTGCTGTGGTAAGGGGCCCTGTTTTAAAAGTCTTTTAAACCAAAATTTCCTTTTGAGAGCTAGCATAAAAAGGAAGTTTGTTAAAAGACTGACACTTCAATGCTTATAAAACTGATGGCCAGGTAGCTTCTCTGTAAAAGAGGTATTTAGGGACCAGGATAGCTGTCATCCTTCAAAATTAAGGGGTGTTAGCTGGAGGCATTTGGTGACATAGTGGTTACAGTGCTGGACTACCACATGGTTGACTGCAGTTGGAGTCCTGGACCTGCAGCTTGAAAATCACACCAGGCCCGTGTGCATGCATGCCCAGAATACCAGGAGGAGAGTGGAGGAGAAGGGATTATGGTGTGGCCATCCCTCCTGGGGGCCCTTTCCCTCCTACTGTCTCTCTTCCTGGCAAGCGCATGCACCCTATGGCAAAAAACTTAAAAAAAAAAAAAATCAGGAACAGCCTGATTATGCTTATAAGCATATATACAATATATAGGTGAGTCTCTAGGCATTCAATCCTTTTAGGGGTCTGTGGTTCATTTTAGGAATTGACCTATACATCGTTTTTCATATTACTTAAGGATAATTTTAAAAACATGACCAGCTGTTGTATTTCTTTTTTTTTTTTTTTTTGGAGAGGTTTTTGCTATAGGGCGCGTGCGCTCGCCAGACAGACAGAGAGACACAGAGAAATAAAGCGAGAAATTACCCCCCAGGGGGGATGGTCACGCCACAATCCCTTCTCCTCCATTCTCCTCTCGGGATCTTGGGCACGCACGCACACGCGCCCGGCGTGAGTTTTAAGCCACTGAGTCCGGGACACGAACCGCGGTCGACTACGTGGGAGTCCAGCGACATAGCCATTACGCCAACTGCTGGTTCCCCAGTTGTTGTATTTCATTGTTGTTATCATTCACTCCAAAGTAATAGCCTTTGAATTTGGCCAAGGTAGAAAAAGCAAAGGTTTATGACATTTCTTTATGAGAGAGCCATTTCTTTAAAACTTCTATTGGAAGTGATACTTCCCATAAAACAGTCAAAGATTGACAGGGATAATGAATGATTCTCTCTCTTTTTTTTTCTTTTTTTGGAGAGGTTTTTGCTATAGGGCACATGCGCTCGCCAGACAGAGAGAGAGAGAGAGAGAGAGAGAGAGACAGAAAGTGAGAAATCACCCCCCAGGGGATGGCCACGTCGCAATCCCTTCTCCACCATTCTCCTCTCGGGAGCTTGAGCACGCACGCACACGCACGCACATGCACCCGGCGTGAGTTTAAGCCACTAGGTCCAGTACTTGAACCATGGTCGACTACATGGGAGTCCCAACGACATAGCCATTATGCTAACTGCTGGTCCCATGAATGAATTCTCTCTTGGAAGGTAGAATGGAATCAGACTAAATAATTTATTATGATTTTTTAAAAATAGAGACTATTATGATGATAATGATGTACATGTGTATATTGGGTTTTGCCCATGGTTCCTGGTTCATAAGTATTTGGCCTTTTATCCTGGGTTCCTGAAACTAGCCCCAAGCCAAATCTTAAGAAACTGATCTCTCCCTGCCTTTAAGACCCTTCTTCTGGAGGAGTCCTGCCTGATACCCAGGAGAAAGGAATACCACATAGTGTGGCCAAGAATTTGAACCAACAGGCCTTGTTGGGTTTCTCCATCCAGTCTATTAGCATTTCATGTCAATGCAACAAAAGCCACATAAAAACCTTTAAGGACAGGTTTCAGAGAACCTCCAGTTAGCCGAACACATGGAAGTACCTCGAGGGAGGTGGGCCCAGAGAGAGCATGAAAGCTCTCTGCCCCTTCCCATATGCCTTGCTTTATGTATCTCTTCATCTGCATCCTTTAACTTACTCTCTATAATAAAACTGGTAACTGTATTTCCCAGAGTTGTGTGAGCTACTTCAGCAAATTAATTGAACCCAAGGAGGGCAGGGGTTATGGGAACCCTAACTTGTAGCCAGTTCTTCAGTCAGAATTTTTTTTTTTTTTGGAGAGGTTTTTTTCGCTATAGGGCGGGTGTGCTTGCCAGACAGACAGAGACAGAGAGATAGAAAGCGAGAAATCACCCCCCAGAGGGGATGGTCATGCCGCAATCCCTTCTCCTCCATTCTCCTCTCAGGATCTTGGGCACACACGCACACACGCCCGGCGTGAGTTTTAAGCCACCGGGTCTGGGACACGAACCATGGTCGACTACGTGGGAGTCCAGCGACATAGCCATTACACTAACTGCTGGTTCCCTCTTCAGTCAGAATTTTTGAAGGGCCGGGCTTGCAGCTCGTGTCTGAAGGTGTTGGTTCAACAGTCTTGGGAACTGATCCCTCCACCTGTGGGATCTGTTACCATCTACGTAAATAGTGTCTGAATTGAATTGCATTAAAAGACATCCAGTTGGTGTGCACTGCAGAATTGATTGAAATGATCTGTGTCATGAGAGAAAAGTGGAAAAACAGTTTGGTTTTCAGATTCTCTTTTGGTGTCATAAGTGGGATTTGCTTGGTAGTTCTGGCTGATGGAAACATGTGGTTTGGGACATAGGGTGAAAGGGTTGGGGGGGGGGTGAAAAACCTTTGATTTCTGGGTGGCCAAATGGTCATCCATTGTGGAGCATCAGCTGTGCTGCAGTCAGTTACCAAAGGTGATAGTTACAATGGAATTTAGGGATGGATCCAACTTCAGGGATCTGTTTCTCTGAATACCTGAAGAAATGTAAACTAATGAGAGAAAAAGCTAAATATCTTGGTTATTACTGACTGTAATAACTAAAATGCAAGTAAAAGAGAGTGCTAGGTCATTCCTTGAGGCTGAACTAAGCTCAGTGATAGTCTGTCCAAACTTTGGCTGCTAGCCTCAAAACCACCCAAGAGAAGAAATTGTGCAGGAACTACAGAAAGTACTTTTAAGACTTGTAGTTAGCAAGAAGGTGATCAATCTTGGGAATAGACAAAACCAAGAAATGATTTAAACGAGAAAGTATAGTGTGAAAGAATTGTTTCATTTTGTACCTGGGTATGATCAGCTTCCTAAGGAACTTTACTATGTAAAATGGATTGTTAGAGTGAATAATTTGGGGGTTGTATCTTTGATTTTAAATGCTGTAGAGTGGACAAGTATGTTTTGCTTAACGCAAGACCCGTAACTCATTCTGGGGCAACTGCAGGTAGCAGTATATGATCAGGCACACAGGAGGTTATTGTAGATGGAACAGCCAGCCTGGTGGACTGGATAAAAGCCACTATAAGGTCTGTTTATCCTGAAGAGAGGAACTTCCCAACACCTGCTGTAAATAACCAAGTGGAATACCCTAGGTGAAGCAAGTGATATGTTTTTGTTTGTAAGCCATTTGGGACCAGCTTTATGATGTCTGGGATATTCACCTGCTGAATATGCCCATTTCACAGGTCATGGGAAATGCTCTGATAAAGGATTCTCTTTTAATGTGGGCACCCCATACAGTCTTACTGTCACAAAACCAAGAGACAGTTCAGGAAACCTTACCAAAATTGCAGCTTCTTTGTCCTCTCATTGGTCTTACAGATGCTAATAAAAACATTAGGTTAATTAATAAGAACATGTCCAAGGGAGAGGGAAGGATCAAAAGACTCATCATTTCAGAAAGTGCAAGTTCTTTAAGTATTCTTAAGAAATAAGATAAATAGGCTGTCTCTAGGTGGCAGCAGCCCAAGAGAAACTGGATCCCACATGGCAGCCATGGTTGGAATCTCTGGTCAGGTCTGCCTGAAACTCAGTGGGCCCATGCGTGAGCGTCTGAAATCAGACAGACTGGAGGAAGAGGATCATAGCATGACCAGATCTCTCCTTTACTTTTTTACTCTTCTGTATATTCTCTCTCATGAATAAAGGGAAAACTTTTAAAAAAATAAATAAAATATTGATAGAGGTGAAACTGAAAAGAAAACCAAGGGGCAGTAGGTGGGGTGGTAGTTAAGGGCTCTGGACTCCCACATGACCGACTGTGGTTTGAGTCCTGGACTGGTGGCTTACTTTCGCTCTGTCTCTCTTTTTTTTGGAGAGGCTTTCGCTATAGGGTGCATGCATTCACCAGAAAGAGAGAGAAAGCGAGAAATCACCCCCCATGGGGGATGGCCACGCTGTAATCCCTTCTCTATTCTCCTCTCGGGATCTTGGGCACACACACGCACATGTGCCTGGCGTAAATTTAAGCCACTGGGTCTGGGACTCAGACCGCGGTTGACTACGTGGGAGTCCAGCGACAAGGCCATTATGCTAACTCTTGGTCTCCCTCTCTTGTCTCTTTCTGTTCAAATTTAAATAAATAAATAGTTAAATAAAATAATCATTTAAAAAAGAAAAGAAAACCAAAAGGGAGGACCATGGGACTCACAGAGGCTTTTGCAAATACTAATCTGCCTTAGATTTACTTGGGAAAAAGGAGAATTTTGTAATGTACAGACTCAGATTTATATATGAAAGATTTCCATTAGGCTAGGATGTAGTATTCTAATTTTACAGTGGTTTGGCGCTAGAAATTAATAATAGAATCAAGTTGTTTTAAGAAAAGATGTTTGGCACATCATTTGGGGAAAACACTTGAGATACAGAAATAAAACAGTAGAAAAAGTGACTCTTTTGGCTTACCCAAATTTGTACCATCCCATCAGGCTATTTCCCCCGATTGCTCTGTTAGAATTTTTGTCCCCTTTCCTACCCCTCTGAAATTTCCATTGCTTTTGTTGTTAAACACTCTCAGAGTTAGTCTAAGCCAAAATTATTACATGTCTATCTCCTCATATCTACTAAACCGTTTTTCTGGCCTTATAGTGAGACAGATTGTGCTTTTGGCTTTTTTGGTGTGCCTACCATGACTGTTTTTTTGCTTTTCTGCTTTTGTGTTTTGTCTGTAATGAACTTCTTTCAGTGCCTTAAATACTCAGTGCCTCCAATTCTTTGGTGAGGGCTGAAAGTGGTGCATGAGGAGGCTTGAGAGGTATTCATGGAAATTTTAAGAGAAACTAGATTCCACAGGACAACCATGGTTTGCTTCCATAGCCTGGCAGAAAGTGGTGGATGATGAGGCTTGAGGGGCGTGTATGGGAGTGTCTACGAGTCTTGTAAGCCAGTGACTTTCTCTTCTTTATTCAACTTCCTCAGCCCTGTTGTCTCTCTCTTTTGACTTGTATCTCTTCCAGACATATCTTTTTTTTTTTTTGGAAAGGTTTTTGCTAAAGGGCACGTGTACTCACCAGAAAGACAGAGAGAGACAGAAAGCGAGAAATCACCCCCCATGGGGGATGGCCACGCTGCAATCCCTTCTCCTCCATTCTCCTCTCGGGATCTTGGGCACGCACGCACACGCGCCCGGCGTGAGTTTTAAGCCACCGGGTCTGGGATGCGAACCGCGGTCTACTACGTGGGAGTCCAGCGACATAGCCATTACGCTAACTCTTGTTTCCTTCTAGGCATATCTTAAGTATCAGTGTGTTCATGAAGCCATGTTTGAGCTTACCCACCTGGTGTGATTCTGTTCTTCATATTGGAAGTCCCTTGCAGACTGAGACTCTCTTGCTTGTCTTTTTTACCTTATGTAGCACTTGGAACAGAGTTTGCAAATTGTAGGCTCTCCACAAAAATTTGTTGTGTAAGGGAACCAGCAGTTAGCGTAATGGCTATGTCGCTGGACTCCCACGTAGTCGACCGCGGTTCGTGTCCCGGACCCGGTGGCTTAAAACTCACGCCGGGCGCGTGTGCGTGCGTGCCCAAGATCCCGAGAGGAGAATGGAGGAGAAGGGATTGCGGCGTGACCATCCCCCCTGGGGGGTGATTTCTCGCTTTCTGTCTCTATGTCTCTCTCTGTCTGTCTGGCGAGCACTTGCGCCCTACAGTGAAAATCTCTCCAAAAAAAAAAAAAGAAAAAAAAATTTATTGTGTAAGATACAAGAGTTGTAATTGTCTAGACTTAGGACACTATAGTTTGATACATGGTAAGCATTTATTTATGCCACTGCCAATCTGCGATTATTTACTCTTCTATGTATTTACTATCCTTCTAAATTTTTTATTTTTGCAATGTGTTGTTAAATATATATATATACACATATACATGTATATTGTTGCGGGGGCACGTATATTCACCTAAGAATGAAAGAGAGAGAGAGGAAAGTGAGAAATGACCCTTTGGGGGGATGGCCATGCCGTAGTCCCTCCTTCTCCATTCTCTTCTTTGGGTTTTGGATATGCATGCACACATGCCTGGTGTGATTTTCAAGCTGCTTGGTCTGGGACTTATACTGTGGTTGACCATGTGGCTCCTATGTATATTTTTTAATGTTAGAGAGCTTGTGCAGCACAGTTAAGAAAGCACCTCCTCCAATAGGGCCTGATCCTACCACAATTCCTTTTCCTCCTCTAACTCTCCATGCCATCAGTATTCTTTTTTTTTTTTTTGGAGAGGTTTTTTTTTGCCATAGGGCACGTGCGCTCGCCAGACAGACAGAGATAGAGACAGACAGAAAGCGAGAGATCACCCCCCAGGGGGGATGGCCACGCCGCAATCCCTTCTCCTCCGTTCTCCTCTCGGGATATTGGGCACGCACGTACACGCGCCCTGCGTGAGTTTTAAGCCACCGGGTCTGGGATGCGAACCGTGGTCGACTACGTGGGAGTCCAGCGACATAGCCGATATGCTAACTGCTGGTCCCACCATCAGTATTCTTAATAAGCATGTAAGTCCAGCATGTTTTTCAAGCCTCTGGTGGGAGGACTCAAACCCTAGTCAGCCGTGTGAGATCTGGCTTCCTCAGCGACACTTAACTGAGGACTGGCTCTGTTTTTTTTTTTTTTTTTTTTTAATAATTTTTTAATGGTTGTTATTATTATAAAAGATTTCAGAAATAACACAAGTAGAGCAAACGATCTGATTGATTCCTCATAAATCAACCCATCTTTAAGATTTACTATCAAGATTTTGTCATGTTTGCCTCACCTAGACCTTTTTTATTGTTGCTTTTGAAATATTTAAAGAGAAATCTTAGCTCTATGTTCATTTGTTCCTATATTCTTAATTATGTATCTCCCCCCAAAAAAGGATTTTTTCTTAGAAACATGGTATATTGTCTAGCAAAGGTAATGACAGTTTCTTAGTACCATTTCATACCTGATCTGTTCAGAGTTCCCCTATTGTCTCATCATACTGATGGGAATAAAAATTATAGCTATCATCCATGTCAAAATTCTCCATACTCAGCCTAACCACAGTGGTGCAGCAGTAGCTCAATGCTCTGCAGTGCTGGGAGCCACATTATAGGGCAGGGTTTTGTTTCCAGGCCAACCTGTACACATCAGGTGCATGCTCATGTGCCCATGATGCTGGCTGGCTAGGGAGAGGCCAGGGGAAGGTTGTGGGCATGGCACAAAGCCCTGTTGAGGGTCCTTGTCTATTTGTCTGTCTATAAATACATACACACATACATACATTCACACAGAATTTTAAAAAAAATCCAAATTAACAGAACAATTTTTGTTGTCATTGTTGTTTTCTCAAACCAGGATTCAAACAATGTATCCAAACACAGATTTTTATAGATCAAGGTTCCTCAAAGTTGACACTATAGACATTTGGGGCAGGATATTCTTTTTCGGTGGTGTGTCGTCTTATACATTGTTTAGCAGCGTCTCTAACCTCTGTCCACTAGATGCTAGTGACAACAGAAAATGTTTCCAGACATTACCAGATAGCCCCTGGGGGACAAAATCATATGTATGTGAGAATTCCGTGCCTGTATCAGTCCTCCCATTCTCTTATTTTACCACATGCCATTGAACTTGAAAAATCCTTGTCAGTTCTCCTACAGAAGGCCCTACATTCTGGATTTGTGTGTTTTCTTAGAGTGCCATTTGGCTTGTTTCTTTGCTTTCTCTGTTTTTTGTTTGTTTGTTTTTTCTTTTATAAATTAGAAGTTAACTCTGAAACCTACTAGATTTAAGTTCAGCTTTCTTTTGGCAGATGTAGTTCATTTGCATCCTGTCATGAGTCACAGTCCCTGGATGTGCCATTCTGAGTGGTACCAGGGTTGATAAGTGGGTTCAAGTAGTGGCAATCTGGTTCTTTCACTATAAAGCTTCTTGCAATCCTGCATCTAATGTTTCATTCCCACTGATGGTATTTATCTGAAGAAATTACTTCATTGAGGTTACAACATGGTGGTATTTTCCTGCCATTTCTTTCACATTTACTATATGGAATTCTATAAAGAAAAACTGACTTGTGGGCTAGGCCTGTTTGGTTGGTGTTATAGTTTGAATATGTCCCCTGAACATTTGTGTGTTGAGGCATTATAATAGGGTTAAGAGGACAAAAACTAGATCTAATTATACTGTTAGAGGGTGGGGCTTTTGAGGAAACTAGTGACTGGATGGTTGAGTTCTGGTGGGTTTCTTTTTATTTATTTATTTATTTATTTTTAGTATACATTTATTTAATTTTATTTATCCATTCACTTCTTTTTAAATTTGACCAGAGAGAGACACACAGAAAGAGAGAAAGCGAGAAAGCAAGTCACCAGGTCTGGGACTCGAACCATGGTCAGCCATGTGGGTGTGTCCAGTGCCTTAACCATTACGCCACCAGCTGTTCCCGAGTCCTGATGGGTTTATAAGGAGAAGAATTGAAAGAGACTGACATGGACCACATACCACAGTTTATCTGACACACCTGCCATCCTCTTTGCTTCTGATAGCTATATTGTGACATAGGTTGACTTGATGCCAGCCCCAACACTCTTGGACTTTCCAGCCACAAGAATCATGAATCAAATAAACCATTATTTCTTTATAAAAACCCAGACTCAGGTATTTCTATAAGTAGCCAATAATGGAGTAAGTCAGAAATTAGTGTAGTCAACAGGATTATGGTGTTATAGATGACTGAATGTGAAAGTGCCTTTTGAACTAAGTAATGGGAAGAGGTTTAAAGAGTTTGGAGGGACAGTCTAGGAAAAGCCTAGATTCTGCTGGAGGTTCAAAAGAACAGTTTAGAAATGAATTGAAGCTTTTGAAATTGGATAAACAGCTATAACCACAGTATAGATAGAGAAATGCAAAATAAAGACTATTCTGAGGTTTCAGAGGAAAATGAGAAAATCATTAGGATCTAAAGGAAAGGCTACCCTTATGAAGTAGCAGAGAATTTAAAAGCTTTATTTCCTAAGATGAGGAAGACTAAGCATGATGATCTAAGTTCTGTAGCAAAATAAATTTCTAAACATTATGCTAGGTTGCTGCTTGGTTGCTTTTAACTGTATTTAATGAGATGCAAGAAAAACAAGATGATTTAAAGAGAAGATTGATAATTAAATGGGAAGCATAGGCCAGGCCATAGTGTGGTGCTCAAGGTAACTGGAAACCACATGGCTGACTGTGCAGTTTGAGTCCCAGACCCTGTGGCTTGAAAAACACACCAGATGCGTGTGTGTGCATGCCAAAAATAGAAATGATTATGGCGTGACCATCCCCCATGTGAGGTGATGCTTTCTCTCTTTCTCTCACTCTCAACTCTCTGTCTCTGGCGAGTACACACACTCTCTAGCAAATTAAAAAGTAATTTTTTAAAAGGAAGTAGTGTAGAAAATTTTGAAAAATTTGCAGCCTGACCACATAGCAAAAAATGAAAGATGTGTTTGATAGAGAATACCACAAGTGTGGCAAAGAGACTGGTTGCTACAGAGATGGCCACCAGTACTAAGAGGTCTAAGTAAAAATGGTCAGGACAGTGGGAGCAGAGCACTGAGGACATTTCAGAGATCTTTGGAGCTGCCCCTCTCCTAAACCCAGAGGCCTAGGAGTGCAGAATGGTTCTGAGGACTGCCTGGGACTAGTTTGTTGCTCCAAGCTGCCTTGGGACAGTGGTTTCCACATCCTGGGTAAAGCATTCCTCCATTTGGTGCGTTTTTTCTTTCATTTTTTTTAAAATTATTTTTATTTAACTTTATTTATTTATTTGTTTTAATTTCACTAGAGAGGGACAAAGTGTGTGGGGGTTAGTGAGAAAGCAAGCTGTCAGGTCCAAGACTCGAACTGCTGTTGCTGTTGGCCATGTGGGAGTCCAGCGCCCTTAACCACCACACCACTTGCTGCCCACCCCCCCAATTTGTTGTGTTTCAAGCAGTCACAGGTGGAGCTCCATCTGCTGCTCCAGGATGTGTAAGTGGCAGAAGTGGCCTGTATGTGGAAGTAGTTCTGCTGGCTCACTGCGTTACAGCGGTTATCAGGAGAGACAATGGAGGGTACATGCAGAATACAAGAGCAGGTGTGGAGAAGACAAGAGTTGTGGAAACTTCAACCAAGATTTTCAAAGAATGTCTTGGACACCTTGGGGGCCTAAGCAGAGACTGCTCACAGGGATGGAGCCATTGCAGTTTCGTGGAAGTGTGGGATTGGAGCAAAGAGTATTCAACAGGGTCATGTCTAGTGGAACTTTAGGAGTGGGGCCGCTCCGAAGACCAAGAACTGTGGAGCTAAAAGCATGCTACAACAGCCTGAAGAAACTGCAGACACAAGACTCCAACTGTAGAGAGCTGAACATGGACTGAACTTGGCAGGGTGAGAGGGACAAAGCTGCCTAGTTCTTTTGGAGCCCTATGCCCTCACTTTGTTCAGGATACAGCACATGGAGTTTCAAGATTGGATGTCTCTTTTCTTGGATTTTGGGTTTGCTTGGGACCTTTTATTCCTTTTTGTTTGTGAACTGGGAAATTCTACCCTGTGCGGCCTCCATCATTGTACTTTGTACTTTGGGAATGGGTAATTTTTTTTTTTTTTAGAAAGATTTTTTTTTTGCTATAAGGCACATATGCTCACCAGAGCGACAGAGAGAGAGACACACACAAAGTAAGAAATCACCTCCTTGAGGGGATGGCCACGCCACAGTCCCTTCTCCATTCTCCCCTTGGGATCTTAGGCATGGACACGTGTCTGGCATGAGTTTTAAGTCACCAGGACCAGGACTCCAACCACAGTTGACTATGTGGGAGTTCAACGCTGTAATCATTATGCCATCTGCTGGTCCCATAATTTGTGGAAGGAGTTTCCCTTCGTCTCAAAAGAGACTTTGGACTTTTGAGTTGGTGCTGGAACCATTTAAGTGTTTTTGGATTATTCAGATGATTTTGTATGTGAGAAGATCTTGAATCTTGGAGATAGGAATGAATGCATAGTGAATCTTTCTCCCCAGAATTCATGTATTGAGCCATTCTAATGGGATTAAGAAGGTAAAAACTTGATCCAGTTATTGTGTTGAATGGTGGTGTCCGGGAGGAGATTAGTGATTGGGTGGTTAGGGTGGGGCCCCCATGAGTGAGTTCTAGTAGCTTTATAAAGAGAGGAAATGAGAAAAAAACTGACATGGTCTCTGCATGTACTCTCCATTGTCTCTCCTGGTAACTGTTGTAACATAGGATGACCTGATGCCAACCCTATACCTTTGGTCTTTACAGCCACCAGAATTTTGAGTCAAACAAAGCTTTTTTTTTTTTTTTTTTTGAGAAGTTTTTGCTATAGGGCGCGTACGCTCGCCAGACAGAAAGAGAGACAGAAAGTGAGAAGTCACCCCCCCAAGGGGGATGGCCACACCGCAATCCCTTCTCCTCCATTCTCCTCTCGGGATCTTGGGCACGCACGCACACGCACCCGGCATGAGTTTAAGCCACCGGGTCCGGGACTCAAACCGTGGTTGACTACATGGGAGTCCAGTGTCATAGCCATTATGCTAACTGCTGGTCCCCAAACAAATCTTTTAATAAAAACCCATTCATGGGTATTTTTGTAAGAAACACAATAGACTAAGACAGTTGGAAAAAGAGGTAGTATAGGAAAGGGAGGATAAAAACTTGGTATCTTTTAATTTATTTTGTAGTTTTCTGAGTAAAGTGTTGATGATTTAATGGTATGTATCTGTTTAAATAATTAACTTTGCTCTATGTTTAAAGGACTGACAAGATAAAATAGATATAAATCTTTTTTTTAATGGTCTCCCTGTTGTGATCCCTCATCTAGACTACAAGTACTCTACTATGCCTAGTTTTCTATTTTTTTCTTTTTGGCGGGGTCTAGACAGGAACTTCTTGGGTCATCTAGGCCAGCCTTAAGCTTGCGGTCTTTTGGGATGAACAGTTGGTGTAGTGGCTATGTTGCTGGACTCCCATGTAGTTGACCATGGTTTGAGTCCTGGACCTGGTGGCTTAAACTCATGTTGTGCACATGTGCGTGCGTGCCCAAGATCCTGGGAAGAGAATGGAAAAGGTTGTGGTGTGGCCATCCCCTCTAGGGACGATTTCGTGCTTTCTGTCTCTCTGTCTCTCTCTGTCTTTCTGGCATGCACATGCACCCTATAGCAAAAACCTCTTCAAAAAAAAAGCTTGTCTTTCTGCTACAACCTCCTGGGTTGCCAAGGTTACAGGTGTACATCACTGTATTGACCTTTAGGTTGGACTGGGAATTGAAACTGGCTCCCCTTGTGGTCCCCTAGTTTGCAGAACACAGCAGTATATCATAACTAGGCCTGTGATCTTTTTTCATGACTTATGATTTTATTTATGTTTTTATTCTCAAAACTATTTAGGTAAAACTATTTAATTAGAGTTTTTAGGGTATCACTTGTTTAATAGTCAAGTATTTATTTACTAGCCAAGTACTGTTCTTAGTACAGGAATGTCAGTGGTAAACAAGATACTCTGACATACCATCACTGACTTCTTGTTCCAGTAGGGGGAGTGTGTTTAATAATTAAGAGAAATATAAAGTGCTATGGATTATAAAATTAAACTATCACTAGAGGGCCATAAGAAACTGGAAAAAGTGAGTTTTTTTGTTTTGGTAAATGAGCTCATCATTCTATGCCTTACACTGGGTCTAGCACATAGGTGAAGAACATATGTTTTTTATTTTATTTACTTATTTATTTAGTTGGTTTTTGATACAGGGCATATGTGCTCACCAGAGAGACACAGAGACAGAGACAGAGAGAGAAAGTGAGAAATTAACTCCTGGGGAAGGGCCATGCCACAGTCTCTTTTCCATTCTCCTCTTGGGATTTTGGGCATGCACATACACGCATCCAGCATGTTTTTCAAGCCATTAGGTCAGGGACTTGAACTACGCAGTTGGCCACGTGGGATCTAGTGCTTTACATCACTGGCCTCGAACAAATTTTTTTTTTTTTTTGAGAGAGGTTTTTGCTATAGAGCGCATGCACTTGCCAGACAGACCGAGAGAGACAGAGACAGAAAGCGAGAAATCGCCCCCCAGGGGGGATGGCCATGCCACAATCCCTTCTCTTCCATTCTCCTCTCAGGATCTTGGGCACATGCGCCCAGCGTGAGTTTAAGCCACCAGGTCTGGGACGCGAACCGCGGTTGACTACATGGGAGTCCAGCGACATAGCCATTACGCTAACTGCTGGTCCCATGAACAAATGTTTTTTAAGTGATTGAATATAGCAGGGAGCTCTAACACAATTGGAAAGGCCTCTTTTCCTAAAGTGATATTTAAACAAATCCTAAAGAATGAGTAGTAAGTCTGGCCCCATAGCCTAAGTGGTTAAGGGAACTGAATCCCACATAGCTGACTGCAGTTTGAATTCTAGCCCCAGTTGCTCAAAAAACACATCAGGTGCATGCCCATGCTTGTCTAAAATCCCAACAGGATAAAGAAATGGAGAAGGGATTGCAGGATGAGAGTGCTCCACTGGGTGGGAACTTTCTCCCTCTTCTTCTCTGTCTCTCTCTCTAGTGAATGCATACTCCTGGCAATTAAAAGAAAAAAAAAAAAAAAGAGTAGGAGTTAACCCGATAGAGTTCAAAGAATTAAGTTTAATAAAGCTCACTGAAAGTTCAGGGTGAAAATAGAACCAGGTCAAGGAGGTCCTAAAGGACTTTATTCCACGGATAGTAGGAAGCCATTGAAGGATTTGTATATAGATTAATGTGACAGATTGGCATGTTTGAAAGGTCACTTTTCTTGCAAGGTAGAAAGTAGAATCAAAAAGTGGACCAGCAGTTGGCATAATGGCTGTTGCTAGACTCCCATATAGTTGACTGCAGTTTGAGTCCTGGACCCGGTGGCTTAAACTCATGCTGGACGCATGTGTGTGTGTACGTGCCTAAGATCCTGAGAGGAGAATGGAGGAGATAGGATTGCAGCGTGGCAACCCCCCCCGGGGGGGGTGATTTCTCGCTTTCTGTCTTTCTATCTTTCTGGCGAGCACATGTGCCCTATAGCCAAAACCTCTCCAAAAAAAGGGGAAAAAATGAAATTAGAGGATATTGAGCTTACCATACAGAATAGCAGACTCAAAGGGAAAGGGGTGGGGGAGAAGGCCAGTAGGCATATGGGAAATCAAGACAGTGCAGTGCACAGAATGAAGGGAAGACTCTTTCTAGGAGGGGGAAGTGGTCAGCTCTTTCAGTACTGCTAAGAGGTCAAGCAAGGTAGAGACTGAGTTATTGTCCACCTACTGACATTTAATTATTGTCGACTTTGGCAGAAGCATTTTCATGGTAACTAAAACCATATTGCATTGATTTGAGGAGTGATGGAAGGTGAGGAAATGGGAATAGTGAGTACAGATAACTCCTTCCCAAAGTTTGCCTGAAGGAGAATGAGAGAGAATGAAAGTAGGAGCTGAAGGAAGTGGTGAAGTAAAGGAGAACGTTGTTTTTTTTCATAATCAAGGAAATTTTATTTATTTATTTATATATTTTTGGAGAGGTTTTTGCTATGGGCACATGCGCTCACCAGAAAGACAGAGAGAGACAGAGAGACAGGAAGCAAGAAATCACCCCCTAGGGGGGATGGCCATGCCTCAATCCCTTCTCCTCCCTTCTCTTGGGATCTTGGGCATGCACGCACACATGCCTGGTGTAAGTTCAAGCTACCGGGTACAGGACACGAACTGCAGTCGACTACATGGGAGTCCAGTGACATAGCCATTACACTAACTGCTGGTCCTAAGGAGAACATTTTTTAAGGATAGGGACTAAGCTTATCTGGTGACTCTAATTTTTCAAGTGGAATGTGAAACTCAGTAATATTTAACATAAACATACTTAAATTAAGTTTTTAAAATGAGAATCCAATTAATTATTGACATTTTTACCAAGTTTTTTTCTCCTCTTGTTTTAGGATATAAGACATGTAACATTCAATGTTATAAGCACTTAGAATAACTAACCTGGATAGGAAGGGTAACCTTTCAGAATTAATCTTTAAAACATTATATATAAGCACCCTCCTTATATGTCCCTTAACCACCATGCCACCTGCTGTTCCCAGCCCTCCAATTTTTTTGTTCGTTCATTCTTTTTCTTTCTTTTTAAGTTTTTGCTGTGGGACTTGCACACTCGCCCCTCGGGAGGCGATGAGGAATCACCTCTCGGGAGGATGGCCATGCCCCAGTCCATTCTCCATTGTCGTATTGGGATTTTGGGCACACGTGCACACACACCTGTTATGATTTTCAAGTTGTCAGGTCCAAGACTCAAACCACAGAGTTGGCTGTGCGGGATCCAGCAGCCTTAACTTTCACACCACCTGCTGACCATCTAGTCCTTTTTTAAATGTGACATATGCAGTGATTTTCTCCTGACTATAAACCAGCGCCCAATATGAAATGTTATCTAATTTTATGGAACATTTAGAAAAACTGGCTCTGGTGAACATTCACCTCAAGATTTTGTCATCTTCATAATAGAAAAGATGAGGCTTAGAACTGAATCACTTGAACCTTTCTCTTCTTATCTCCTCCCAGTTCAAAATGCTTACATCTCTTAACAGCCAGCATTCTCTTAGATCTGCAGTTGGGCTCAACACATTCAAGCCTCAGCACAGTCTTTGTAGCTTTTGCCTTTTTCCGGAAAATAAGCTTAGTCTGTCCACCATAGTCGCTCTGCTTCCTGTCATAACGCCGCTGTCCCTGAGCACACAGAGGATCCTCGCCCTTTTTGTACGGTGTCACTTTATGAGGTTGGTGCTTGCCACACTTCTTACAGAAGGTCCGGCAGGTTTTAGGGATGTTCACCATGCTTGGGGGCCTGCTATCTGTACCAGAAAGTCTGGTGTCTTAACAAATTCAGGCACATGTTTTACTCTCTAGAGATAATTACCCTTCTATTGGGGTTACTGAGGACATTTCTGTTTATTTATTTATTTATCTTTTGAGAGGTTTTTTTCGCCATAGGGCATGTGCGCTCGCCAGACAGACAGAGAGAGACATAGAGACAGAAAGCAAGAAATCACCCCCCAGAGGGCATGGTCACGCCACAATCCCTTCTCCTCCATTCTCCTCTCGGGATCCTGGGCACGCACGCACACGTGCCCGGCGTGAGTTCTAAGCCACCGGGTCTGGGACGCGAACCGCGGTCGGCTACGTGGGAGTCCAGCGACATAGCCATTATACTAACTGCTGGTTCCCACTGAGGACATTTCTGAGTGACATCATTATTATTTACTTGTAAAGGTTTTTAAAAATTATTTATTTAATTTTATTTATTAATTCATATATTTTAATGTGTCCAGAGAAAGGGGGAAAGTGAGAAAGCAAGCTGCCAGGTCTGGGACTCAAACCATGGTCAGCCATGTGGGAGTGTCCAGCACCTTAACTACCACGCCACCTGCTGTTCCCACTTGTAAAGTTTTAAAATGTGTCAAAGAGCCAAGTCTCTGTAGCTTAGTATGGTTATGGGAGCTGGATCTCACGTGACTGACCATGCAGTTCGAATCCTGGCTTCAGTGGCTTGAAAAAAAAAATGCTGGATGGAGGACCAGCATGCAGTGTGGTGTGGTTAAGGTGGTTGGAGTCCCACATGAACAACCATAATTCACGTCTTGGACACGGTGGCTTGAGAATCACACTGGGCCATGTACTTGTGTGTCTAAAGTTCCATGAGGAAAATGGAGGAGAGGGGATTGTGGTGTTGCCATTCCCTCTGGGGGTTTATTTCTCATTTTCCTTCTCTTGGTCACTCTCCTCTTTAGTGAGTTCACGTGCCCTATGGCAAAAACCTTTAAAAAAATAAAAAGAACGAGAAGAGAAAGACATGCTAGATGCATGTGTGTGCATGCATGCCCCAAATCCCTATAGTACAAAAAAATGGAGAAGTGACTGCTGTGTGACCACACCCCAATGGGGAGTGCTTTGTCCCTCTCTGTCTCTCTCTCTCTGGTGAGCTTACACACCCTGTGGCATATTTAAAAAAAAAAAAGTGGTACTGAAGCCTAGTCCCAGGATGGAATTAGAACTAATTACTGCCTGTAGGGTTCATATTAAATAGATTCTTAACCTACGAGGCACACTGTCAATAAATCAAAAAGTACTTGAGCCCTTAATGAGGTTCTTATTCCTAGGCTTGGTTTAAGGCAAAGGTTGGAGGTATGAGATAGTTGGGACAAATTTGACGTGTCTGAACTTTGTGTCTATACCCACTGACTTCTATTTTGTGAGAGATAGTTTGTATCTTTGTATCTTTTAGTGATGCTTTGAAAGTAACTAAAAGATTAACTTCTTTTATTTAAAAGAGATAATTTATTGCTTTTGTTTTAAATTGCCAGACTGTGCTCGTGCCTAGAGCAAGCAGGAGAGTTGATAAAGCATTCCCCTGTGGGATGTGATCACACTGCAGTTCATTCTCTGTTTCTCCATCCCAGAGGAATTCGGGGTATACACACACATACACACCTCGCATGTTTTTCAAGCGCCTAGACCAGGATTCATACTGCAGCCAGAACTGAGGGATCCAGCTCCTTTATTCACAAGGTTATGGAATGACCCTTTTCAATATATGCTATAAGTAATGGAAGCAAGTTAAAATTTTCTAATACTATTAGTTGTCAGGAAAATCATGACACATTTTTCTATGCAAAAACATGTCATGACCTTCATAATGACCCAATACATTATTGTTTACTATCATGGTCTACTTTTTCTTTTTATTCTTTTTCTTTATGTTTTGCTGTAAGGCGTGTGTACTCTCTAGAAAGAGAGAGAAAGTGAGAAATCACCCTCCCCCCCCCACATGAGCGCATCACAATCCCTTCTCTTCTATTCTCTTAGGATTTTGGTCATGCATTCACATGTGCTCAGCATGATTTTCAAGTTGCCAGGTCCAGAACTCGAACTGCACAGTTGGCTATGCGGGACCCAGTTGCCTTAACCTCCACATCACCTGTTGGCCCATGCTCTGCTTTATTATACTGAATAGTAAATAATATTTACTATACTAAATAGTAAAGCTGATGATTATATATGTTAAAAATGAAAACCCAATCATGGAAACTTCAAGATGGTGTTAGTGAGATGGAATTTATATTCCCCAATAATCGAAATAAATTTTAGTTCATAGGGACCAGCAGTTAGCATAATGACTATGTCGCTGGACTCCCACGTAGTCGACTGCGGTTCGAGTCCCAGACCCGGTGGCTTAAACTCATGCCAGGCACGTGTGCGTGTGTGCCCAGGATCCTGAGAGGAGAATGGAGGAGAAGGAATTGTGGCGTGACCATCCCTCCTGGGGGGGGGGGATGATTTCTCGCTTTCTGTCTCCCTGTCTGTCTCTGTGGTGAGCACATGCACCGTATAGCAAAAACCTCTAAAAATTTTTTTTTTCGTTCATAAATGAATAGCCTAGAATAGACTTAAGTTGATGATGCATAACTTTTTATTGACACCCTACTGTGTGCTCCAGTACTTTCAAGCACATTTCAGACTGTCCAGGCCAGGATTTGAACCGTGGTTACCATGTGGGATCTGGTTTCTCTGGCACAGGGCTTTATTGCTGTGCCATGGGGCTAACTTTAAGAATATTATGTTCTATTAGTGAAAAAACAGGTGATAGGGAGTGGGACACCACCTCAGCATGAACCTTTATAGTGTGAGTGATGGAAGAGAATTAAAAATCAGCGATACAACAATGAACACACTGAGGCAGAACTGAAGAGAGCAGTTTCATTCACTGTACAGTAGACACACACACACCCCAAACCAAACCAAACCAAACCAAAATAATTCTAGGAATAAACTTAACCAAAGAGGTGAAAGAGCTCTGTAAGAAAAACTGAAATGAAGAATTGACTATGGGGGACCAGCAGGTGGCATGGTGGTTGGGGTTCTGGACATTCCCACATGGCCAACCCTGGTTCAAGTCCTGGACCTGGTGGCTTGCTTTCTCACTTTCTCTCTCTCTCTGTGTCTCTCTAATCAAAATAAAATAAATAAATAAATAAAATTAAAAAAAAAAAAAAAGAATTGACTATGATACCAAAGCAATGAAAACTGGAAAGACATCCCTTGTTCTTGAATTGGAAGAATCAGTGTAATTAAAATGTCAGTTTTACCCAAAGTAATTTATAAATTCAATGCAATTCAGATCAAATTATCAATGGCATTTTTTAAAAAAGAATTATTTAATTGTCTTTATTTATTTATTTTTATTTTATTGAAGTTGACCAGAGAGAGACAGAGAGAAGGAAAGTGAGAAAGCAAGCTGTCAGGTCTGGGACTCAAACCGTGGTTAGCCATGTGGGAGTCCAGCAACCTTAACCACCATGCCACCTGCCAGCCCCTATCAGTGGCATTCTTTACAGGAAGAGAACAAACAATCATAAAAATTGCCTGGAATCATAAAATACCCCATATCCCAATGGCAGTACTGTGCAAAAAGAATAAAGTTTGAAGCATCTCACTACCTGACCTCGAAATATATTAAGAAGCTGTGATAATCAAAACACCATGGTACTGGCACAAAACCAGACACAGACCAATGGAATACAATCCAGAAATATGGGGCCGGCAGTGGCATGGTGTTTAGAGGCGCTGGGTTTCTGCATGACTGACCATGGTCCAAGTCCCAGACCTGGCAACTTGCTTTTTCCCTTTCCCTTTTTCTCTCTGTTTCCCTCTGGTCAAATTAAAAAATAATAATAACAAATGAAATTAAATAATTCTTAAAAAAAAGACAATCAAGAAATAAACTTCGAAACATATAACCAACTAATTTTTGACAAAGACACAAGACAATCCAGCAGAAAAAAGAAAATATTTTCAGTAAATGGTGCAGGAAGAGCTGTATATCCACCACTGAAAAATGAAAATGAACTCCTCTCTCTTACCACTAACAAAAATAAACTCAAAATGGATCAAAGATCTAAATGTAAAGACTCAAACTATAAAACTGCTCATGGGAAACACTTCAAGATATTGGAGTAGGAAAGACTTAATAAGACCCTAAAGTGCAGGCAACAGTTCCTACAATAGAGGATGGTGTCTATCAAACTAAAAAGCTTCTGCACATGAAAAGATAAAACAAGCGTGAAGAGACAACCATAGAATGGGATTTACTTGCAAACTATTTCAGATAAGGGATTATTTATTTTTTTGGAGAGGTTTTGCAATAGGGCATGTGCACTTGCCAGAAAGACAGAGTGAGACAGAGAGACAGAAAGCAAGAAATCACCCCTTGGGGGATGGTCATGTCCCACAATCCCTTCTCTTCCATTCTTCTCTTGGGATCTTGGGCATGCACGCACAGGCGCCTGGCATGAGTTTAAGTCACTGGATCCGGGACTCGAACCATGGTCAACTACATGGGAATCCAGTGACATAGCCATTATGCCAACTGCTGGTCCCCAGATGAGGGATTGATAACTAGAATATATTGGAACTTAAAGCAGCTCACCTGCAGAAAAAATAAAAAAACCAAACCCTAATAATCTAATCTAGAAATGGGTAAATGAACTGAACAGACAGTTCTTAAAGGAAGACATACAAATGGCCAAAAAGCATATGAAAAAATGTTCAATGCCTTTTTTTTTTTTTTTTAAGGAATTTTGCTATAGGGCATGTGTGCACTCACCAGAGGACAGAAAGTAAGAGATCACCCTTCAGGAGGGATGGCCAAGCTGCAATCTTTTCTCCATTCTCCTCTCGGAATTTTGGGCACGCACACACATGTGCCCGGCGTGAGTTTCAAGCTGCTAGATCTGGGACTAGAACTATTGTCGACTACATGGGAATCCAGTGATGTAACCATTATGCCATCTGATGTTGGTTTGAGTCCCAGACCTGGAGGCTTCAAACTCACAATGGGAGCATGTGTATGTGTGTCCAAGATCCTGAGAGAATGGAGGAGAAGGTATTGTGGTGTGGCCATCCTCCCAGTTGGTTATTTCTCGCTTTCTGTCTCTTTATCTCTCTGTCTCTTGGGCAAACATATGCAACCTATAACAAAAGTCTCTTAAAAAAAAGAAAAGAAAAGAAAAGGGAACCCTCGTGCCCTGTTGGTAAGAATGTAAATTTGGACAGTCACTATAGAAAAGAATGTGGAAGTTCCTCAAATATTTATAAATAGAACTACTTATTACCCAGTAATCCCGCTCTTTGGTATTTATCCAAAGGTCAGAAAGACAATTGCACATCCATGTTCATTGCAGCATTATTCACAATTGCTAAGACATGGAATCAGCCTAAGTGCCCAACAACTGATGACTGGATTGAAAAAAATGTGGCACATATACTCTATGGAATATTACTCATCCATAAAGAACAGCAAGACTTGGTCATTGTAAATAAAATAGATATACATAAATGATTTATATATGAAATATATAAATAATAATGCTAAGTGAAATGAGCCAAATTATGAAAGACAAACATTGCATATCTCTGCAATGTATATCCTGAATGTCTACACTCTATGGGGGAATTTGAAAAAGTTGAAGACAATAGTAGGGAGGACAAGTGTAGATACTAAAGAGTGTATGGGAGGAGGGTGGATAGTGGGAGATGTGTGAGAGGAACTCTGCAAAAAAGCTTTTTTTTTTTTTGAGAGGTTTTCGCTATAGGGCACGTGTGCTTGCCAGAGAGACAGAGAGAGACAGAGAGACAGAAAGCGAGAAATCACCCCCCAGGGAAGATGGCCACGTCACAATGCCTTCTCCTCCAGTCTCCTCTCGGGATCTTGGGCACGCACGCATACACGCCCGGTGTGAATTTAAGCCACCGGGTCCGGAACTCGAACCACGGTCGACTGCATGGGAGTCCAGTGACATAGTCATTACGCTAACTGCTGGTCCCAGCAAAAAAGCATTTAAGAGAGAGAAAAAGAAGGTTTTTTGTTGAAAATAATGTATACAATAATATTCTTGATTTATCACACACTGCACCGTGCTTTGAAAAACCATATTGTGGGGGCAGCAAGTGGCATGGTGGTTAAGGTACTGGACTCCCACATGGCCAGCCGTGGTTCAAGTCTAAGACCTGGTGGCTCACTGACTGTCTCTCTCTCTCTCTTTCTCTCTCTCTCTCTCGTGAGCACAAGTGGCCTATGGCAAAAAAAAAAATCCTGTATCCTTATAATCGTAGTGAAAACTTAAGCTGTTGTGGGACCAGCAGTTAGCGTAATGGCTATGTTGCTGGACTCCCATGTAGTTGATCGCAGTTCGAATCCTGAACCTGGTGGCTTAAACTCACACCAGGTGCGTTTGTGTGCGTGCTCAAGATCCCGAGAGGAGAATGGAGAAGGGACTGCGGCATGGTCATCCCCCCTGGGGGTGATTTCTCGCTTTCTGTCTCTCTGTCTGGCAAGCGCATGCACCCTATAGCAAAAACCTCTCAAAAAAAAAGAAAAAAAAAAACTTAAACTATTGTTAATCATATATACAACAGTATATTAGTGAAAATTTTTTTTTTTTTGGAGAGGTTTTTGCTATAGGGTGCATGCGCTTGCCAGACAGAGAGACAGAAAGCGAGAAATCACCCCCAGGGGGGATGACCATGCCGCAGTCCCTTCTCCATTCTCCTCTCAGGATCTTGGGCATGCATGCACACATGCCTGGCGTGAGTTTTAAGCCACCGGGTCTGGGACACGAATCACTGTCAACTACATGGGAGTCCAACAATATAGCCATTAACGCCATCTGCTGGTCTCTATTAGTAAATATTTTAGTGTTATGACAACCTTTGTTTTTCCTTCTGCAACCTTGTAACCATAGGGGATTTTATATTGAACACTTGAATAATGATGATCCAGTAGTTGTTTCAGAGCGATGGAAGTTTTTTTTTTTTTTTTTTTTTTAAGAGACACTTTTGCTATAGGGCGCATGCACTCTTTGGAGAGACAGACGGAAAGTGAGAAATCACTCCCTAGGAGGGATGGCCATACCATAGTCCCTTTTCCTTCATTATCCTCTCAGAATTTTGGACATACATGCATGCATGCCCAGCATGAGTTTTAAGCTTCTGGGACCAGTACTCGAACCATGGTCAACTACATGAGTCCAGCGACGTAATCATGCTGTCTGCTGGTCCCAAGAATGGTGAGGTTTTTAAATTGACTTTATTCAATTAGTTATTGATCATATGTGTAGTTGATTTATTTGTTTTAAACCATTATTTTTTTAATTGCCAGAGGGCATATGCCCTCACTAGAGAAAGAGAGAAAGAAGGAGAGAGAGAGGGAGAAAGCACCCCACAATGGGGGGGCCACCAGGCAGGTATTCAGATTTCATTCAATCATGGTAAATCTGGCTCCCTTAACCAATAGGCCATCGGGCCAGCCATACAGTTGATTTTCCTTTTTTGATATGTTAATACTCTATAAAATTGCCACAAACATTAAATTAGTAAATACTGAGCCATTGCTTCTGGGAGAAATACAAGGTTAGGTTCCCATGAGTATCTGGTCATATTTTCATCAGCTGGTCAATATGTAGCCTTGTTTATATATGTTTCTGTTTAAAGATACCTTACTTAATATACATTGTTGATAAATTAACATTGAACTTACGCCAACAGCACTGTTAACACTGGCGTGAAGATTATCTACCACACATACTTACTTTGTAAGGCACATTGTAGCCTTCTTGCTCTTAGGAACACCAGACAGCACTACCACTATGTTTAGGGACCCTTTTAAACAGCAAAATCACAGATAAAAACACAAACGTGTGAAAAGGTGGCATTAAATTGGCTGAAAAGGACACAGTACAAGAGCTGGAACAAGAAAGCAGAGCATCACCTTGTATTCTACCTCAGCTAATAATGTGTACACCATGTGACAGAGTTTTTACTCCTTTCCACATGTTGTGAATGACTGGGAAAGCTCCCTGGGTATTGATTTGGGGATTAAAATAAATTTTAGCAAGTAGGCAAAGTCATAGATACAGAATCCATGAATTTTAAGAGTTGACTGCATTTTCTAATTTTGTTCTACATTGAATTTATTGTTGAAATTCAAAAAAAAAAATGGTGTAATGGTTACTTTACTAGACTCCCACATAGTTGACTGTGGTTTGAGTCCTAGCAGCTTCAAACTCACACCAGGTGCATGTACATGCATGCCTAAAATCCCAAGAGGAGACTAGGGGAGGGAACCAGCAGTTAGTGTAATGGTTATGTCGCTGGACTCCCACGTAGTCGACCACGGTTCGTGTCCTGGACCCAATGGCTTAGAACTCACGCCGGGCGCGTGTGCGTGCGTGCCCAAGATCCCGAGAGGAGAATGGAGGAGAAGGGATTGCGGCCTGACCATCACCCCTGGGGGGTGATTTCTTGCTTTCTGTCTCTCTGTCTGTCTCTGTCTCTCTGGCGAGCACACGCGCCCTATAGCGAAAACCTCTCAAAAAAAAAAAAAAAAAGACTAGAGGAGGAGGGATTGCAGCATGCCCATCCCTCCAGGGGTTGATTTCTCACTTACTGTCTCTCTGGCAAGCACATGCACCCTATAGCAAAGATCGCTCTTTATAAAAAGGGGGAGGGCACAAAACAAGCTAGAAAAAAGTAAATTACAGTATAATTTGGAATATAAAGCTGAGGCTTTAAAGTAAATAGAAAACATTTTAAAGACACAGGATATTCTCAGAGCCAGCAGATTGCCTAATGGTTACATCGCTGGACTCTCCCATGTAGTCGACCCTGGTTTGAGTCCTGAACCTGGTGGCTTAAAAGTCAGTGCCGGTTGCATCTGTTTGTGCATGCCCAAAATCCCGAGAGAATGGAGGAGAAGGGATTATGTTGTGGCCATTCCCTCTGGGGGGTGATTTCTCACTTTTTCTCTGTCTCTCTGGCAAGTGCATGCACCCTATAGCAAAAATCTCTGAAAAAAATATACACACAAGCACGGGGTATTCTCCTATATGTGTATATACTTGAGTATATGGATAGACTAATGATACAACAGTGTTTGAAAGAGGGAGGAACATTAAAGCAGACAGAAGGGAGAGAGAACTGCTAGAACTATATGATTATATTTATTAATTATAACTATAGGGACCAACAGGTGGCATGGAGGTTAAGGCCACTGGATCCCACATGGCTAACTGCATGGTTCTAGTCCTGGACTCAGTGACTTAAAAAACACTGGGCACATGTGTGTGTGCCCAGAATCCCTAGAGGAGAGTGGAAGAGGAGGGATTGTAGCATGGGCATTCCCCTGCGGGGAATGCTTTCTCTCTCTCTCTCACTCTCTCTCTTTGTCGTCCCCCCCCCATCTCTCTCTGGCAAGTGCACGTGCCCCATGGCAAAAACTTAACAAACAACAACAAAAAGACAACTATAGGTAAATCTGAGTGAACTAAGACTGGTTAAAAACAAGTAGCTGTGGAGACCAGCAGGTAGTGTGGTGATTAATGTGCGGGACACTCCCTTGTGGCCGTCTGTTGTTCAATTCCTGGACCTAGTGGCTTGCTTTCTACCTTTTTCTCTCTTTCTTTCTCTCTCTGTGTTTCTCTCTGGTCAAATTAAAATAAATTAATGAATAAATAAAATAATTCTTTAAGAAAAACAAAAAGTAGCTGTGAATACTGAAAGAATTTATTCTGATCATTTATCAAAAACACTGCTCTTAAAGAAAAAAGGGAGAGCTGGCAGGTGGCATGGTGGTTAAGATGCTGGACTCCCACATAACTGACCACAGTTCAAGTCTCGGACCTGGCAACTTATTCTCTCACTTTCTCTCTTCCTTGCTCTCTCTTCCCTTCTCTCATCAAATTAAAAAATAATGATAACAAATTAAATAAATTACGTATTTGAAAAAAAAACACTGTTCTTACCTCTAAAAGCATTTTTAAGAATTATTTTATTTAACTTTATTTATTTAATTTGACCAAAGAGGGACAGAGTGAGAGAGAGAGAGAGCGAAAGTGGGAATGCAAGCAAGCAAGCTGCCAGGTCTAGGGCTTGAACCATGGTTGGCCACATGGGAGTCCAGGACCCTTAACCACCATGCCTCCTGCCAGCTCCTCTAAAAGCATGTTTAAGAAAGTAAAGAAGTGTGTTGATTAATATGTATAGTTTAAATATATAATTTGGAGGGGGAACTAAAATTTTTCTCTAGCCCTGTTAGGATCTTGTTAACTTACTTGCTCTCTTCAGTCCAACTTTGCCTTCTCTTACATACACATGATCACAGACACAGATGTCCCTGCCAAGTTGCAGAAATACATGATTGTCAACTGAAATTCTCAAAATGTTTTTTGTTACAGGAACAGCAGCAGTATTGGTATCGACAGCATCTGCTTAGTTTGCAGCAGAGGACAAAAGTGCATTTGCCAGGACATAAAAAGGGTCCTGTTGTAGCAAAGGAAGCATCAGAGCCAGTGAAAGAAGAAGTTCCTACCAATCAAGTGACAGAAACTCCTACATCTGACGATCCTCCCTTACCACCTCCAAATGAGGAGGTGCCACCACCTCTCCCACCTGAAGAACCCCAGGTAACCATATAGTTTATTATTTGCTGTACATTAAATTGTTCAGCCTTTTTTTTTCTTATTCGTTAATATATACTTTGGTCATAAGTGGATATTTTTTAATGTGTTTTTTAAGTATCTGTAAAATTCCATTTGTGAAATAACCAGATATCTGCCTTATTAAGTTTAGCAAAGGAGGTTTTTTTCTGGTTTTGTGAGAATGAACAACGTGATAGCCCTCTGAATTGAGTATCTCTGAGTACTAAAGGGAAATACCCAAGTGTGTTCATAATGACAGCATAGGGCACTAGTTGAGAATTTCAACTTTAAGAGTTAAGCTGCCTAGGTTGTCGTCCAGGCACTGCCATTTCATGGTGGTAACTCTGGACAAGTTAGTTAACCATTTCATGCTTCAGTTTCCTCATCTGAAATATGGGCATATTCAAATATTGGACTGTCAGAAAAGTCATGACAAATTTTTGCATACAAAAAAATATGACTTTTCTGATGACCCAATATCTCATCAAGCTGTGACACATTAAATGTGATAATCCATATTAGTCAGTGTAAGGACTCACACAGGGACAGTTTTCACATTGTTGCAAAGGTCATTGTTCTTCCAAGAGCCTTATGTGAAAACTTTATTGAACCATGTTGTATTCCATGGGTGCAAAGTGAGCAAAAATAAAAGATTTCTCAAAGAGTGAAAGGGTCTGTGATCGAACGTTTACTTTCTGGCGGGGAATTGTTTGTCTTGTCTAGGAACAAAGATATTATCTTAGTGAAGCCTGTGGAATTTATAAACTCGTTTTTATTAGTATTCATGATAACAGTATAGAGCGAGCTGGTAGCTTTATCTAAAGAGAGAATAGCTTTTCTGTTTATTTGTTTGTTCATTTATTTATTTTACCAGAGAGGGACAGAGTGAGAGAGAGAGAAAGTAAGAAAGCAAGCTGCCATATCCAAGACCCAAACCACGGTCAACCACATGGGCGTCCAGGCCCTTAACCACCACACCACTTGCTGGCTCGAGAATAGCTTTCCTAAATCAACCAAGTTGTAGGGATTCTGGACTTTATAATAATACGTTTATAAAATACTAATTTGGTTGCTGTTTGATGACTTACATAAAAATGTATCTTCTTTTATCTTTAGTCTGAGGACCCGGAAGAAGATGCCAGGTTAAAACAGTTGCAGGCTGCAGCAGCACACTGGCAGCAGCACCAGCAACATCGCGTTGGCTTCCAGTATCAGGGAATAATGCAGAAGCACACTCAGTTACAGCAGATCCTACAACAGTACCAGCAAATCATACAGCAGCCACCACACATACAGGCGAGTTCTGCCACAGCTGACAAAGAGGAAGTTGCCTCAAGATATCTAAAGGCTTTATTATTCCAGAAAGAGATCTGAATGTGAAGAACTGAAGTTATTAAGTGTTGATAATTAGATGTTTCCAGCAGAAGTGCCTAAGTAGTTATCTGTCACATTATCTGGAGTCTGGGGAAGGGCTGGATATGGTGGAGTCTCTTGATCATGTCAACCCAGGCCAGATATTAGAGTATTATTGCAAAGAAATTTAAGAACCAGAGAATTTTACCAAATAGCTACAAATTAACCTGTGGTTTGCCTGCAAACCACTGCAGTAATAGACAAGCAAATAATCCACCCCAGAGGCCCCAAACAAGTATCCCAAGCAAATATACCATAACAGATAAAGATAGATACTTCCTTGTCTTGGGTCTTTGAGGTTTAATCTATGCCTTATATCCATGATAATAGATGATTTTTCAGGTTCTTAAAATGATCCATAGTGTGCCAGTTGGTGAGATGGTGGTTGAGGTGGCTGAATCCTGCATGGCCAGCTGTGAGGTTCAAGCCCCAGTGCTGGCAACTTGAAAAACACACCAAATGCAGATGTGTTCATGTTCAAAATCTTGAGAGGAAAATGGAGAAAGGGTTGTGGCATGTCTATCTGCTCTCCCCCCTTCCCCACCAAACCTCATCTTTCTCTGGCAAGTGCATACTCCCTGTAGCAAAAAAAAAAGACCTATAGTAATTATTAAAAACTTGAAAATAATTGTTGCTGGGTGTTTGCTTTCATATTTTGTTAATTTTTCCAACTCTGATTAAATTTTATAAAAAGTCAAAAGAAGAAATAATAATCATCAGTAAAAGGATTTAACAAGCTTAATTATCTGTAACCTCCCAAATTCTTCAGTGTTCTTATTTTCTAAGGCTTCATTGTCCTCAATTCATTAATATATATTATTTTTTCAGAGAGAAATTTTTTTGCTGTAGTGCTCGCCCTCTCACCCGAGACAGACAGACAGAAAATGAGAAATCACCCCCTGAGAAGATGGCCACGCTACAATCCCTTCTCCTCCATTCTCTTGGGATCTTTGGCATACACGCACATGCACACCTCACGAGTGTCTTTTTTTGTTGTTGGTGTTGTTTTTTTTGGAGAGGTTTGTGCTGTAGGGCATGTGCGCTCGCCAGAAAGACAGAGAGACAGAAAGCAAGAAATCACCCCCTGGGGTGATGGCCATGCCCCAGTCCCTTCTCCCTTTTCCTCTCAGGATCTTGGGCATGCACACACATGTGCCCGGCATGAGTTTAAGCCACCGAGTCCAGGACTTGAACCGTAGTCAACTACATGGAAGTCCAGCAACATAGCCATTACACCAACTGCTGGTGCCCCTGCATGAATTTTAAGCCACCGGGTCCAGGACTCAAACCATGGTGGACAGCAGGATTTCAGTGACATAACCATTATGCCATCTGCTGGTCCCATCTTATTAATATTTTAACTTATGATTAGTTCGCTTATATGAATGTCTTGAAATAATTTTTATCCCTTTATTTGTAGACCATGTCTGTAGATGTGCAGCTGCGGCATTATGAGATGCAGCAGCAACAATTTCAGCATCTTTACCAAGAATGGGAGAGAGAGTTCCAGCTATGGGAGGAACAGCTCCATTCCTATCCTCATAAAGATCAGCTACAGGAGTATGAGAAGCAGTGGAAAACATGGCAGGGACATATGAAAGCCTCTCAGACCTATCTCCAGGAAAAAGTCAATTCATTTCAGAATATGAAGAACCAGTATATGGGGAACATGTCAATGCCACCTCCTTTTGTTCCATATTCTCAAATGCCTCCACCTCTACCAACAATGCCCCCTCCAGTATTACCTCCATCATTGCCACCACCAGTGATGCCCCCTGCCCTGCCTACTACAGTGCCACCACCTGGCATGCCCCCACCCGTGATGCCACCTTCTCTACCAACCTCTGTGCCCCCCCCCGGGATGCCACCATCTCTCTCTTCAACAGGGCCCCCACCAGTTCTTCCCCCACCTCCTCTCTCTTCTGCAGGCCCTCCACCTGTTTTTCCCCCACCATCTCTCTCTTCAACTGCGCCTCCACCTGTCATGCCCCTCCCACCATTGTCGTCAGCCACACCTCCTCCAGGAATACCTCCTCCTGGTGTTCCACAAGGGTTGCCTCCTCAGTTAACAACAGCCCCAGTCCCACCAGCCTCCAGTTCTCAGAGCTCACAAGGTCCAGAGAAACCTAGACCAGCACTGCTTCCCACTCCAGTGTCTTTTGGTTCAGCCCCATCCTCAGCTTACCATCCTTCATTACAGTCAGCTCTTGGTCCACCAGAACAAGTGAATTCTAAAGCTCCTCTGAGCAAGTCTACTCTGCCATATGGTTCGTTCTCATCTGAGCAAGGACTTGGGGAGTCTTCAGCTGTTTCATCTCAGCCAATCACTGCAGTCAAGGACATGCCAGTGAGGTCAGGTGGACTGCTTCCAGATCCTCCTAGAAGCAGTTACTTGGAAGGTCCAAGAGGCCCAAGGTAGGTCTACCATTTCTCTCTTTTTTTTTTTTTTTATCTGGTTTGGTTATTGTGTTGGTAGACTGCAGAGGTCTTAAAGGCCTTGATGTATAAGAACTTCATTTACACAGGTTTTATATTCTCTTTGTACTTTTACATAAATTCCTGGTTTATAATGACTAATATCAGTATTTGATTATTAGACTTGACATAATATAATTTAGAGAAGGAAACATACCCCTTTTCTTTGATGTCACTATTTTTATCCTATATGTAAAGGTTACAGTCAAGAATGTATGTAATCTTTAGGGTAATGCCTATCAT
This sequence comes from Tupaia belangeri chinensis, assembly GCF_000334495.1. Classification (NCBI taxonomy): domain Eukaryota; kingdom Metazoa; phylum Chordata; class Mammalia; order Scandentia; family Tupaiidae; genus Tupaia; species Tupaia belangeri. Next base: position 2,931,141 of record NW_006208456.1, read on the forward strand.
TTCTTACTGACTTTTCCGCTTCATAGTAATATTTATTGAACTTGTGTGCTTTGCATTTATTTGACAAATAATTGAACTGGCATTTATTTGTTAGGTAATATGTTAGTCATTAGAGATAAAGGTGAATAAGCCAATATTCTATTGAAATTAAAAAATGAAATTTAGTATAAGGGTAAATAGAACTTTTGTTTTATCTATTTGTTCAATGAATATTTATTAAATTCTTGCTTTGCATACAGGCAAGAATATAACAGAACAGACAAAATCCCTTCCTGGTGGTGGATACATCCTCATTCCTTAATTAGAGAGATGTTTTTCTTTTGTCTGAACGACATGTTTATTTTAGAAAGAAAAGATAATGGCTTCTCAATTTTTTTCTCTTTACCTTTTAAAAAGTGTTAAATTCATTTTTCTAAGTTTGTAAAAATACATTTTTTCTTCCCAAGTAACCTAAATGATCATTTTCCTATAGAAAAATATCCTTTTCCTTTTTTAAAAAAAGAATTATTTATTTAATTGTTGGCCTAAGAAAATTATTTTCAATTAGATTTTTTTCCAGTGGATATTATACTAGAAATACATACTCCTTATACAAAATTCAGACATTACAGAAAAGTACAGAAAAACATAGTCACATAATTTTATCATCTAGAGATAATCACTTAAATGTATATGTAGCATAAAAATGGGATCATTTTGAGTCTTATAACTTGCTTTTTCCACTTATCAGTATACTGGTTAGCTTTCTATCTCACTATCAGTGGATCTGTATTGTCATTTTAATTTTATTTAATTATTTTAAAGTTTATTTCTTCATGAGAGAGAGAGAGGCACCCCAACAGGGTCTTCATTCCACAGTCTATCCCCGGCTTCGCCCAGCCTGGATCGTGGGTACACCAAGCTCTCAGCATGTCCAGGGAGACCTGGGGTTGGAACCTGAGACCTTCCCATGTGGGTCCAGCCTCTCTGGAGTGTTGTGTTACCGCTGCACCACTGCTTGACCCTTTGTTCATCTATTTTAATGTAAATCTTATGTTAATATTTTAAAACAAAATATATCTTCTATTTGTTCTCCAAGTTTGTAATTCTCAAAATAACGTGACACAAAATTCCATCCAAAATCAAAAGTAAAAAAAAAGGAGGGCAATTAATAAGAAGTCTTTTATATTCCAAAAAGCCTTGCTAAAGAGACTTCTTTTGTGTTATCTCATTTTTCTTAACCTGTGAATTAGGCATTTCCTCTTTGTAAACCAGAGCTGAGAGGATTAGATAACTTGGTCAGTCAGGATCATGTTGCTGGGAGAGTAGAATTGAAATTCAGACCCAGGTTGAACTGAGTCTAGCAGCTTCCCAAAGCAAAAACATCATTTAAGTATTGTATCTAATGCTGTGATTCACATTCATACCATTGGTGATTATAAATAATTTGTAGTCTTGATTTATCTGACATATGTATCATCTTCATTTGAATTTGTGGGTGTTTCCAGGATTGAGCCTTGCCTTTTAGATGTGTTGACTAATTTGCTGTCAGAGAAGTTCATTCTTAACATTTCATGAAACATATAAGAGGATTTCAAAAAGTTTATGGAAGATGGATTAAAGTACAAGTTTATTTTGGTTCCATAATACATATTTTCTATAAGCTTTTTGAAGACCCTTCCTACATTTCCTGCTCCGATTTCTATCATATTAGTGTTTTTGCTCTTTGCCTATCAGATTTTAGAGTTGTAAATTTAGGACCAATTTTTTCTTACCTCATAGGCGCAGTTAATCTCAGAGTTGTGGAGGTCTTAGCAGCTATCTAGTGCATGGCAACTCACATTTGTGTTGCATGTTAGGTTGAGTTTATCACCTCATTTATTCCTCCCAGAGTTATCCTGAAGTAATAGATAAGGAAACAGAAATGGAGATACAAATAAAATGCCCTGCATGACATAGTAAATAGTTGAGATGGGTTTAGAATCCAAACGTAATGAGATCCACTTTTAAGTCTATTGTATCTCTTGTGACAGTTGGTGGTCTCTGCCTGAACATTCGCACCATGATAAGGAATACTGCCATATAAGGCATTGGCAGCTTTCTAGAAAGTTTACCTTTTACATTAAACCTCATTGTGTTTCTGTAACTTGTTCCTGCTAATTTGGGATCTGCCTTTATGGAGCAACACATATCCCTACAGTTTGTCACTACAGTTATTTAAAATAAGCACCTTCATGTTTTTTCTGCCCTGCGTTACCTACTCTGCTCTGCCAATCACATAAACTCAGATTTTCTTTTCACTTTGTCATTGGTTGTAGCCTCCTCTTACTATATATTGCTCACTGTTCTTCAGAGGGCCTTTGGTTTGTTCATCTCCTCCAGCATGAACTTACTTCAGACGTAGAGGAACATAGGCCCATTATCGACTTCATTATAAATAATGTACTTATATAGAAAGCTTAACAAATTGTTTTACTTTTTCAGTACTCTGTGTTGACTTACCATCAGTTTTCCCAGGTTTTTTTCATGTTAGCTGCTGTTAAGCTTAGTCTCATCCTGAACTTGTACATTTGTGGGTTTTTTTTTTCTTTTTCTAAGATTTTACATTTATCTTTACATTTCATATAGTTAGGTTTAGATCATCATTTTAGTCTGCTGAAATTGTGGTGAATGTTGATTACATTGTTTTATTTAATTAATTTATTTTAATTATCAGAGGGTATGTGTGCTCATCAGAGAGGCAAAGAGAGGGAAAGGGAGAAAGTACCCCTCAGTGGGGCATGGTTATAAACACAATCCATTTCTGTATCTTGATGGGATTTGGGGCATGCACGCACACATGCCTGGCATGTTTTCTTTCTTTCTTTCTTTTTTTTTTGGAGAGGATTTTGCTATAGGGCGCGTGCGCTCGCCAGACAGAGAGAGAGAGATAGAAAGCGAGAAATCACCCCCCGGGGGGGATGGCCACGCCGCAATCCCTTCTCCTCCATTCTCCTCTCGGGATCTTGGGCACTCACGCCCTGCGTGAGTTTAAGCCACCGGGTCCGGGACTCAAACCGCGGTCGACTATGTGGGAGTCCAGCGACATAGCCATTGTGCTAACTGCTGGTCCCGCCTAGCATGTTTTCTAAGCCATCAGGACTGGAATTCAGACTACAGTCAGCCATGTAGGACCTGACTCATATTAACCACTAGGCTATGCAGCTGGCCCATTTATATTGTTTTAGATATATGATACCATCTCTAACTTTTTCAACCGCAACTTTGGTAAACATGACTTTTTTGGTCCTAGAATTGGATCCTGCTCTCATTTTCCACCTTGTTTTGAAAACCTTTCCTTTAGCTAGACTGTATCGTTGCCATTTCTATCACCTTTCTACTTCTTTTACTCACTTAGCCCTTATGTAGTATAGTTTATTACTATTACATAGGCATTGCTCTTTTTTCTCTTGTGTAAGTATATTTTTAAAAGTGTACTGAGAAGCTGGTTAGTGAGTGAAAGAGAATAATTAAAGAGGGATCTCATTATTAAGGAAACTTGTGAGTTGCCTTTATTAGTTGAATTCACATTTTTCTGTGAACACATAACTGATATAGAAAGCCAATTTGTTTGTTTGTTTGTTTTTAATAAACAAAGATGGGTAGAAAACAAGCATTTAGAACACATTTAAACTGATTTACTAGTAATATACTATTAAAATAAAATACTGTAAACTTGAGTTTTTGCAAAATTCAGATGTAGGTTGCTTTCTAAAAACTAGAGTTCTAAAAAGTTAGGTGACAAAACCGTATCACATAAAATAGCATAGCACTTTCTTGGGCATCTAGGACAGTTGTCTTGATGTCGTATTGCTTGTATGTGTATCATCGTATTCATCAAGTCTTCCAGTAGACTAACTACCATTGCTCCAATAAGCTGTCTTATCAGTGGATATTGATTTACCAGAACCTTTTTTTTAATAAGTAAGCTTATTTAATAAAAGGTAACATAAGAGAAGCACATAGTCTTTATTGTACAACCTAGTAAATTTTCACAAAGTAGTCTCATTCATGTTACCATGTCTCAAATCAAGAGGCAGAAATTACTAGCACCTAAGAAATCTCTTTCATCTTGGGAACCAGCAGTTAGTGTAATGGCTATGTCGCTGGACTCCCACGTAGTCGACTGCAGTTCGTGTCCCAGACCCGGTGGCTTAAAACTCACGCTGGGTGCGTGTGTATGCGTGCCTAAGATCCCAAGAGGAGAATGGAGGAGAAGGGATTGCAGTGTGACCATCCCCCCTGGGGGGTGATTTCTTGCTTTCTGTCTCTCTGTCTCTCTCTGTCTGGCGAGCGCACGTGCCCTATAGCGAAAAACCTCTCCAGAAAAAAAAAAGAAAGAAAGAAATCGCTTCCATCTTTTCTCTTAGTCATTTTTCTCACGTCAAAGGTAGCCACCATACTGACTTTTACACCATAGATTCATTTTCCCTATTTTTGGACTTTATATTACTGAAATTATATTGTACGTATTCTTTTGAGTCCAGCATCTTTCACTTGATATTGTATTGTTGTTTTATTCATTTGTGTAGCAGTGGTTTATTTGTTCTCATTTCTTTGTAATATTCCATTGTGAGAATACGGTGATCTGTTTATCCACTCTATGATTGATAATCATTGAAGTTTTGGTTATTATAAAAATTGCTACTTTGTGTCTTTTGGTACAATATATGTTCCTTTAGGTATACTTAATTTTATTTGAATATATACCAAGGATTGGAATTTTTCCATCATAGGAGTGTGTGTATGTGAGTGTGTGTGTGTGTAAATGTTTTGCATTAATAGATATTGTTAAACAGTTTTCCAAAGTGACTTTCGTTTTATACTCTCACCAGCAATGTTTCAATGTTTCATCTTTGGCTCCATATCAACACTGGATATTGTTAAACTTTTAAATTTTAGCATTCTTGAAAGATATGTGGTGATATTGTGATACGGGTTTTTAATATACATTTTCCTGATGGCTAATGAGGTTGTGCATTTAATAATTGTCTAGTTTGATTTCTTCCTATATACAAAGCTGATCCAAGTATTCCTCCCCATTTTTCTGTTCTGTTTTATTTTTTATTGATTTGGAAGAGTTCTTTATATATCAGTTCATTATTCATTACATGTGTTGCAGATTTCTCACTCTGCTGTACGTTTTTACTTTCTTTACCTTTAATCCTCAGTATACTAGAAAAGTAGTCTTTACCTAATGGAGCCTTTTTTCTTTTAAGTTTTAAAGTAATTTTATAAATAAATTACAAAATAAGGATAAAAATATCGTGAAAAAACAACTTAAGAAATTTCAATTAAAATTTGAAGAGTAAAACTCCCTGCAGCAAGTAAATTTGGGCACAAAAACATAAATATGTAATAATTCTATCACATTTCCTTTTAGCAAAGTGAGATATTCCAGGTTCATTCCACTAAATATGTGCTGTAGTCCTTCCTGTTTAATAACTAAGTGGATGCCAGTACCACATTTCCCTTCTGTTCTTAGAAAATATTTTTCTCTCCTTGAACCTTGAAGTTGAGAATATTTATATAGGATATGGTTGGAGATTTCACTTAAATGATCAGTTTGACATTTTTAGAGTCTAGAATGCTGCTGTGTTTCATTGCATTTATCTTTTGATTCATCTTATAATTTTGAAATAGCTTTGCTAGTTTTCTTTTTATTATTATAGTTAGGAAATTAAAAAAATTGGAATTCTCGATTGTGCCCAGTGAAGCCTAAAAGTAGACAGCAGTATTTTACGCAGTGCAAGGGTAATGCCATTTTTGTTTTATCCTCCTGGCCTAGGCATTCTATCATTCTTTCTTTGTCTTCTTATTTTAATATTTGTAAGCATAATTGAAGACAGTTGGTTTGTAGTGGTAAGTAATAATGAATTCTATGAAAAGGAATCACAAAATGTTTTAAGATACAGGAGGAAAAAAGACCAGAATTTCATAATATATCTAGATTTTTAAGAGGATCCAGTGAACCTATATGATCATTGCAAGGTAAAATAAGTTTTATTTTTAAAAAGTACACTTTCTCTTTCTCCTTTGGCAGGCCTGTGAGAAAAAAAAAAAAAATCAATCTTTACAATTAGAATTGCTTTAAAAAAATAAAAAAAATTATAATTTAATTCAGTGAACTCTGATCCATTAATGATGTCTTTTGATTAATAGGAATTTTTTATTTTATTAGTCTAATTTATTCATCTTTTCCTTTATGGTTAGTGCTTTAGTATCCTAATTAAGAAGAAATGCCAAGGTCATAAAAATATCATCCTGGGGCCAGTAGTTGGCATGTGATTAAGGTGCAGGACTCCTACATAGCCAACCACAGTTCGAGTCCAAGACCTGGTGACTTACTTTCTCACTTTCCCTCTCCCTCTCTGCCTTTCTCTTGTGAGCACATGTGCTCTATGGCAAATTTTAAAAATACTAGCAAAGTTAAGTAAATAATTCTTTTATTTTTTTGGAAAGGTGTTTTTTTTTTTTTTGCTATAGGACGTGTGCGCTCACCACATAGAGACAGAGAGACAGAAAGCGAGAAATCACCCCCCCCGGGGGATGGCCATGCTGCAATCCCTTCTCCTCCGTTCTCCTCTCGGGATCTTGGGCATGCATGCACACACGCCCAGTGTGAGTTTTAAGCCACCGGGTCCGGGACACAAACTGTGGTCGACTACGTGGGAGTCCAGCGACATAGCCATTACACTAACTGCTGGTCCCAGTAAATAATTCATTTTTAAAAATCCTATTTTTTTCTACCTTTTATTTCTTAAACTTATAATTTTAAAGTCAGAACTCCATATACAGTTGACTTTTTGTTAGTATATGGTGTGAGGTAGGGATCAAAGTTCATTATTTTCTCTATGGCTTTCCATCTGACCCCAACACCATTTATTGAAAATGTCATCTCTTTCCTACTACTTTTTAGTATCTCCTTTATTAGCAGTCAAGTATCTAAATGTGTGTGTGTTTCCAGGCTCTCCATTCTCTTGATTCATTTGTCCTTGCACCAGTGTCATATTAATCTGTACCTTTATGGTATATCTTGACCTCTGTTAGTGTTAAGTTTTTCAATACTATACTTCTAGATTGGGATTAGTGCACTTTTTTGTAAAGGTCCTAATGATAAATATTTTTAGGCTTTATAGCTCATATTTTGTCTCTGTCAAATGTTTTTCTTCCCCCTTTTTTGCCTTTAAAAATCTATTTTAAAAAAATCACTTTTAAGTATTTGGCCCATAGGCCATAGTTAACTGATTCTTGGATTGATGAATCAACTGATTCTTGATTATTCTCATTAGAATAAGCCTGTCAGTTTTAAAAAGTATGTTGGAATTTTGATGATCATTGCATAATATGTTGGAATTTTGATGGTCATTGCATAGAATCTATTGACTATTTTAGGAAGAAATTACATTTTTTAATATCAATAATTCTAATCAGTTACAACAATTTTTTTTTTAAATGGAGAGGTTTTTGCTATAAGGGCGCATGCACTTGCCAGAAACAATGAAAGACAGAGAGATAGAAAGCAAGAAATCACCCCCAGGGGGGATGGCCATGCCACAATCCCTTCTCCACTCTCTTCTCTGGATCTTGGGCACGCACGCACATGCACCCAGTGTGAGTGTGAACCACCAAGTCTGGGACTCAAACCACAATGGACTATATGGGAGTCCAGTGACATAGCCTATATGACAACTGCTGGTCCGAGTCACATCTAGTTTTAAAATAAAATTTCTTTTTTTTTTTTCTTTTGAGAGGTTTTTGCTATAGGCTGCATGCGCTTGCCAGAAAGAGACAGAGCGGTAGAAAGCGAGAAATCACTCCCCAGGGGGGATGGCCACGCTGCAATCCCTTCTCCTCCAATTCTCCTCTCGGGATCTTGGGCACACATGCACGCACACACGCCCTGTGTGAGTTTAAGTCACCAGGTCTAGGAATTGAACCACGGTCAAATACATGGGAGACCAGCGACATAGCCATTATGCTAACTGCTGGTCCCAAAATAAAATTTCTCTCTGGTGTGTTCAGGAAGGTCTCCAGATATGAACTTAGAACCTTCCAATGCAAGTCAGTCTTGCATATTGTTGCCTCACTGCTGTGCCACCATCTACCCCCCATGACTACTTTTTGATTGGTTTTAATATTGGAACATGGATCTGTTTCATTTTATAGCTGTCATTTACATGGATTAGTAAGGGACTGTGAGCACTATAGTTTTTCTTTATGTTTCCATTTGTCATGATTGTCCCTGTTTTTGGTAATTACTTATCTTTGGGAATTTTGGTCTTAGGACTTGATTACACATAGTAAAAAATAGGCATTATTTTAGAAAAAAACTAAAAGGGAAGGAATTTGACTCCAGAATTAGAAATCTTGGAATTCACATGGTCTGCTGATTTTTTTAAATATGTTTATGCAAATAGGATGATGCAGACAATAACATGTTTAAGGATTTTGTATTTCTATATACCTCTCAAATTTTCAATAACCTACTTGGAGATTTTGTATCAAGTTTTGAAATTTTACTATCTAGTTGCTGGAGTCTTAAAACTTAGGCGTAGGGTTTTTACTTTATTAGAGATCTGTGAAACAAGCATACAACCAATTTTCTAAATATTTAAACACCACATACTTATTTTTCTTTTCATTTAACCAATGTACAATGAATATGTTTTTATGTGATTGTGTTTAGTGAATACATGCTATGTTTTTACTTTATTTCAAGTATGTTTTTATATGTTAAAAAGTTCATAGTATTTCATTGTATTAATGTAAAAAATGCCTAATTTTATACGTATTTTTAACATATCTCTTAATATATTTATTCTGAAGGCCTAAAAACTCTTTACTTTCTTTTATACATGGAAAATGTTTTGTTAGTCTCTCATTTTGTAACATCTATGGACTGTAAAAGTTCAAAAGTACAGTAAATATTTGCCATTTATATGTAATGTTGAAAATATATATCCAATTTCCAATTTTCTGGTTCCCCAAATGAAAATAAAATTATGGCCTTTGTCTGTTGATGAGTAATTTAGTCTGAAAGAAAAGCACTCCACGCTTTCATTTCCTGTATCAACTCTTCTGTCATTTTCTCACCTGCACACCTTTTAGAGCCTTCTGCTTCCTTTGCCTTTCTGCTGGCCTTTACACATGCTGGTCTCTTTGTCTGGAATCCTCTTTTTGCAGTTGTTTGCCTTACTAATTCCTATTTTTCCTGCCCCATCAGTGGCACTTCAAAAAGATCCTCCAAAGAGTCAGACATTGGGGATACTTTGATTAACAAGAACATGTCCCATATTTATAATTTCGTTCCAATGACTGATTTACTTGTCTCACTAGTCCTGTGGACTGTGAACTCTTGGAGGTTAGATTTGTTTCTAGCACTAGCATAGTATTTGACAATAAAGTGTTCAATATATGTTGCTTGCCCCAAAATGTCAGTTGTGGGTAAATTCTCAAGGCATTCACAGTTTAGTTAAGAAGGTAGCTTGTTCATATTCTGAATTTGATCATAATACTAGATAACATTTGATAAGATTTTGAAAGAGTCTTCCATCAGTTATATGAATTAATAATTGCTACACAATGCAAAGCAGATGATTTTTCACAGTTTCAATAATTTGAGATATTATTCAAGGCATTTGAGTTAATAAATGGACCTTTAAGAAAAGGAACTAGGGACCAGTAGGTGGCATTAGTGGTTAAGGTACTGGGCTCCTGTTTGTTCCACCATGGTTCAAGTTCTGGGCACAGTGGCTTGAAAATCACACTGGTGCAAGTGTGTGTATGCCCAGAGTCCTGAGAGGAGAATGGAGAAGGGATTACAGCGTGGCCATGCCCCCAGGGGAGGATTTTACACTTCCTCTCTCTGTCTAGCTCTATCTTTCTGGCGAGTGCATGTGCCTTATAGCAAAAATCTCTTTTAAAAGAAAAAAAGAAAAGAAAAGAAACTAAACCATCACAAATCCTGAAACAGCATACCTTTTTCTCTCTATAAATATGTGATCTACTGACCAGCCATGACATGAGGATTAAGGCAGCTGGATTCCCACATAGACAGCTTTGGAGTCCAAGTCCCACACTGAGCAGCTTGAAATTCATGTCAGGCATGTGCATGTATGTGTGTCCAAAATCCCCAAAGGAGGGAGAGATGGGAGGGAAAGGATCGACATAGTCGTTCTTCATGGAGAGTGCTTTCTCAATTTCTCTCTCTCTCTCTCCTCCTCCCCACTCCTGGCAAGCACATGTGCTCTGTACTCTCTGGAAAAGAATGTTAGAATATATGTGACCTCCATCCTTAGTGTTGGGATGTACCCTCTGACACGGACCCTGCTCAGCTCATTTCCTCTGTCTGCAAGAGCGGTGCCAGGCCTTCTCTACCTGGCATAGACCATCCAGCCTAGTGCTGCTTCCTCAGTCTCGGCAAACACTTATGTATTGCTTTCTATTTGTAATTCAGCTTCCTTCTTCACTGAGGAAGTCAAGGCTACTCTGGCAGACTTAGTAAAAGCTCCTCACTTAACCTTTAAATTCCTTGTGAAGGGTGTGTAAAGTGTCACCTTGGCTAGTCTCTTTTTTTTTTTTTTTTAATCTTTCTGATAAGGGTGGGCCACAAGATTTTTGTATCTCACATGCACTATTCATATATATCCCTGGACAACTAAAAACATTCTAACCCTTAACCACAGAAGAGGATATAAAGTCCCTTTTTTGTCTTTGGGATAATGTTTATCTCCTAGCTGATTCACACTCCCTCTTTGATACTGTGTACCTTAAAATATTGAGACATAAAGTTAACTGCTAATACACTTTATGTTAGATAAAGACAGCAAATGTACCAAAAAATATTTAGGGTATATATATCCAAACAAATATTTATCGAATGAATGAAGAAATACTTACAGCTATTACAGTCCTTATTGCTGTAACTGGTCCTGTGGTCATGGCTGGTATTTATAACTACTGTATAACTGTACTATACATAACTGTAATTTATTCCTTGTTCCCTTTGCTCTTAGCAAGCACCTCCACTGGTCCTGTTTTCTTGCCTGGTAGCATAACGCGGACCTTATTCTTAAGCAGTCAGAGCTATTGGCAGTCATACCTGAATTAGGCTATTGTAGTTTTCCATTGACTTCAGTCACAGGACATAGAAGTACAAGAGCTGTCCTAGAGGGTCTCTTGAATTTCACACGTACTCCCTACCCCTATTGTGCAGTAGTAATCCAGTTTCCCCTTCAAAGTTGAGACTAGTTAGTCCAGCCAGCACAGTAACTTCTTTCTTGCCTGTTAATTCAGAACTTCAAAGTTGTAGTCTCCATTTTAGTTTAATAAAATCGTTGTTCTATCCTTGGTGAAGTATTCTTTCCTTTGAAACCAAGACGTTCAGACCAGCAAAGCTTAAAATCATACAGATGGGAAGTAAATGTTTTGCTGACATTGAATTTATTCTTCTTCATTGACTTCTCAAATAAATGAAACAAAAAAACTCTTTTAGTTTTCATTAAATACATGAAAAGATCACTGTTCACTCAGTTACCGAAGCCAGAAACCTTGAAGTCATCCTTATTTTTTTCCTTTCCACTTTCATTTTATTCCCTCCTGTTATGGTGTGGTGGTTAAGATGCTGGACACACCCACATGGCCGACCACAGTTTGAGTCCTGGACCTGGTGGCTTGCTTTCTCACTTTCCCTCTTTCTCTCCGCCCCTCTCTCTCTGGTTCAAATTAAAATAAATGGATGAATAAATAAATAATTCTTAAAAAATTTTAAAAAGAAAAGAAAAGAAAATCCTATCAGTTCTATCTTCTTTCACATCTCTTATTTGTATCTCCTCTTCTACATCCTTACACCAGTCATTGCCTTAGAATAGGCATCACCTTTACTTGCCCCGATTGTAGAAATAATCTTTGGCTGACTCTGTGCCTTGGTTCTTAAGGCACCTGGATTCTACATGGCCAACCACAAAGTTTGAGTCCTGGACCTGGCAGCTTGAGAGACAGGCCAGGTATGTGTGCATTTGGCCCCAAAGTCCCAAAAGGAGGGAAAGATGGAGCAGAAGAGATTGTGGTATGATCATTCCTATGGAGAATGCTTTCTCCTTTTGTGCTCTCTCTCTCTCTCCCCCGCTGGTGAGCACATGAGCCCTCTAGTGAAAAAACAAAAGAACCCACTTTAAACTTTTACCCCCTCTCCATTTGGTATTTTTTCTGCTAAAACAATTTTTTAGAAATCAGACCATACTGTAAGTGCTTACAATGTAATACCAAACTCCTGAATTAATTTATCTGTTGAAAAGGGATCCACGGGCCAGCAGATGGCCTAGTGGTTATGTCACTGGAGTCCTACATAGCTGACCATGGTTCAAGTCCTGAACCTAGTGGCTTAAAACTCATGCTGGGCACATGTGCATGCATGCCCAAGATCCCAGGAGGATAACGGAGGAGAAGGGATTACAGCATGGCCATCCCACTAAGGGGTGATTTTTCGCTTTCTGTCTGTCTCTCTGGTGAGCACTTACACCCTATAACAAAAATCTCTCAAAAAGAAAGAAACAGGGATCCAAAGATGGCTTTAACAAATTAGAAATTCATTCTCTCTCAGGACTTATTTGATGACTCTATAGTATTAGGAATCCAGATTCCTTCTGATTTGTTATTTTGCCATTCCTTCAGTATGGCCCTTTTTATTGTGGTCCAGGAAGACCATATGACCATGTTAGAGCCAGCATGAAAAAGAAAATGGTGAAGAGGAGGTTGTACCTTTCCCATTTAGGGGACCACCCTAATGGATATGTAAATCATTTTCACTTCTAGCCTATTGGCCAAAGCTTAGCTACCAGTTTTAGCTGCAAGAGAGGTTGAGACTTTCTGTAGTCTGGGGAGCTGCGTGTCCAACTAAGGGTAGATTAGAGGCTCTGTTACTGTAGCAAAAGGGAGAATGAGCATTGGAACACCAATATTCCCTGCCACATGAGGGATATGAGGTCTTCTGGTTGGTGCTTGCCTGAGCTACACTCTGTACCTTCTTTTACATGCGGCTTTTCCATTTTGCCCTCTTTCCCAATTCTCCTATCTCTTCTTTGCTTCAGCCATGCTAAACTCTTTGTGTTTCCGTGCATGCTATGCTGGTGTGCATTTCTCTGCTTTTCCTCATATTGCTTCCTTAGCCCGAGATGCACTTGCCACCCATGCCCCTTATTGCCAGCACAGTCTGTCAACCTGATCTCAGAGAATTTGTCTTCTAAGACTCAGTGTAAGCAACTCCTGTTGTATAAAGCCTTTTTTGGGTCGCATCCCTCCCAACCTGGTAGAACCGACTATTCTCTCCTTTGTCACCTTTATTGTGCACAGACTTAGTCACTGTACCCATTAGCTCTTATTTATTCTTAGATTCTCTTTTCATTTGATTGTAACTCTTTGAGGGCCCACATGGCATTTTATTTGTGTAACTCTTGAATATAATGTATTAATTCCCAAGATGTGCACTAAGTATTTACAGAATGAATGGGTCCATAGCAGAGTCATCTCTGTCCAGACTTTTTTAAATGTCGGTATATTCTAAAAATATGACCACTTTTTAAAATTTTTGTTCATTGTTTCTCATTTAATTTTTAGTTATAAATTGATTCTAAAAGTACTCTGAATTACTTACAGAATCTGTTGATTTTTTTTCCTGTTTAAAATGAATGAGCTTTTCTATCTATCAAGGCACAATATTTATTACTGCTTTTTACCAGTTTAGTGTATCAGGTCTTGCTCATGAGATGTATGAAAGTGAATTAGGTAATACTGACATGATTTCCAAAGCCTGTCCTAAGACCTTTTGAACACTGTCACTTTAACATATTGGTTAAATATAGGTAACTCAGGATTTGATTTATTTAATGACTGAAAGAGTCATTGTTATGAACAAATTTTAAGGCAAGAGTGCCTTAAATATTCTTAAGTAGAGAATTTTTTTTTCTGCTTTACTGTCTTGAGTAATATCTTTTGTTTTACTTGTAGATTTGATGGTCCTCGAAGATTTGAGGATTTAGGGTCAAGGTGTGAAGGACCGAGACCCAAAGGGCCTCGTTTTGAAGGAAATCGCCCAGATGGGCCAAGACCCAGATATGAAGGTCACCCAGCAGAGGGCACTAAAAGCAAGTGGGGAATGATTCCCCGGGGGCCAGCATCTCAATTTTATATTACCCCCAATACATCCCTAAGTCCTCGACAGAGTGGACCACACTGGAAAGGCCCAAAACCAGCTTTTGGACAGCAACATCAGCAGCAACCTAAGTCACAAGCAGAACCTCTTTCAGGAAACAAAGAACCATTAGCAGACACCAATAGTAACCAGCAGAAGAATTTTGAAATGCAATCAGCTGCATTTTCCATTGCTGCAGATGTAAAGGATGCCAAGGCGGCTCAGTCAAATGAGAATCTAAGCGACTCTCAACAAGAGCCACCTAAAAGTGAAGTCTTGGAAGGGCCCATAGAGGCTTCTGATTGGGACCAGAATTCTCAAAGTATGGAGACTCAAATGGACAAAGCCCAAGCTGTTACTCAGCCTGTATCCCTTACAAATAAATCTTTACCTACTCTGTCTACTTTTCCCTCAAAAACAGGGGGGATGGAGGGAGGAGCAGCAGTAGCAGCATCGTCATCATTAGCTGGAGATAGTGATTTTAAACCTATTGGTCTGTCTCATTCAGAAAACAACCAAGATAAAGGCCTGCTTCGGCCAGATAACAGAGATAATAGATTAGAAGGCAATCGAGGCAGCTCATCTTACAGAGGTCCTGAGCAGAGCAGAATGGAAGATACACGGGATAAAGGACTAGTAAATAGAGGTCGTGGCCAGGCAATCACCCGCAACCCAGGGTTGGTCAAGCAAGAAGATTTTCGTGATAAGATGATGGGTAGAAGAGAAGACAGTCGAGAGAAGATGAACAGAGGGGAAGGCAGCCGGGACAGAGGGTTGATGAGGCCAGGAAGCAGTCGAGAAAAAGTGCCAGGTGGTCTGCAAGGCAGCCAAGATAGAAGTAGAGCTGGCAGCCGAGAAAGGGGACCACCTCGGAGGGCTGGCAGTCAGGAGAGAGGACCTCCTCGAAGGGCTGGGAGCAGGGAGAGAATACCACCCCGAAGACCTGGGAGTAGGGAGAGGGGGCTACCTCGAGGTCCTGGGAGTCGGGAAAGGGGACTGGGAAGACCAGATTTTGGTCGCGACAGAGGTCCATTCAGACCAGAACCAGGAGATGGGGAAAAAATGTATCCATACCACCGAGATGAGCCTCCTAGAGCTCCATGGAATCATGGAGAAGACAGAGGGCATGAAGATTTCCCAGTAGATGGTAGAAATGCTCCAATGGAACGAGAAAGATTTGATGACTGGGATAGAGATAGATACTGGAGAGAGTGTGAACATGACTATCAAGATGATACACTAGATCCATATAACAGAGAGGACAGGTTCTCAGCAACACCATCTCGGTCTCATGATGGAGATAGGCGAGGCCCTTGGTGGGATGACTGGGAAAGAGATCAGGATATGGATGAGGACTACAATAGGGAAACAGACAGGGACTTGGACAGGGATGTGGATCGGATTGGAAGACCTATGGATATGTACGATAGAAATTTGGATAATGAGTGGGACAGAGATTATGGGAGACCACTGGATGAACAAGAATCACAGTTCCGTGAACGGGATCTTCCATCTCTTCCACCTTTACCACCTCTCCCACCTCTTCCACCTTTGGATAGATACCGGGATGATAGATGGAGAGAAGAAAGAAATCGAGACCATGGGTATGATCGAGATTTTCGTGATAGGGGTGAGTTGAGGATTCGAGAATATCCAGAAAGAGGAGATACATGGCGGGAGAAGCGAGATTATGTTCCTGACAGAATGGACTGGGAAAGAGAACGGTTGTCAGACAGATGGTACCCATCCGATGTTGATAGACATTCCCCCATGGCGGAACATATGCCCTCCTCACATCATTCCTCTGAAATGATGGGTTCCGATGCAAACTTAGACTCTGACCAAAGCCTTGGAGGGGTAATGGTTCTCAGTCAGAGGCAGCACGAAATCATTTTGAAAGCTGCACAAGAACTGAAAATGCTTCGGTAAGTTGACTCCTTAAGATAATTTCTTTCAGCCAAAACCACATTCAGACTGCTCTTTTAAAGTGATGTGATGTTATTTGAATGCACTAATTTTACTTCAAGTTCTCATATATGTAGCTTATATTTCTGGTCCTTCAGTGCTTTCTCAAGGTTAGGATGGATATTTAGAGACTGTGTTTATAAACTTTTACCCCGAGATATGAAAACTGATGTCAGTTCTTGGCCCTTGTAGATGTATTGCTGATATGCTGTGTCTGTGCATGTTTGAAGTGTCAAAATTTCAACTTTTCAGTGTTCCGCATTTCACAGGGCTCGTGAAATAACCATTTTTTTTTTCAGTAAGGCAGTTTGGTCATGGATACTAGATCTGATAGATTTCATGTTCACTTTGATCTAACTTTGATTCTTTGATCTAACTTTGATTTTTGTTTCTTTTTTATGACACTGCACACGTGTGTGTAAGAAAAAAAGAAAGCACACTTAATAGGGTCCTGTCACACCGCAATTCCCTTTCCTCAAGTCTCCCAGCTCCTCAGCACCCTGGTGCACATGTGCACTTGTGCCCATGGTTATTATCAGGCTGGCCTGGGCACCTGAACCCAGGGTCAGCCATATGGCTTCCAGCTTGAAGGACACTTGTGTCACTGCTGTGCAGCATGGGCAGGACTAACTTTGATCTTTGATTTAACTTTGGAAAGTGCTGTGTTTTCTTTTGTTGAAGCTAAGAGTGTCTTCAGGTTTGTGTAACTATTGATACTTTGTTTTGGGGATGTTTAATCTTTCCTTATGACTAGAAGTAGATACTTTGACTTGAGGATGCTGCTTGGTTCTGCATAATCAGATATTTCTTGAAGAATAGAATTTCTTGACTTACAATTGACTTTGTCTAGGTATCTACATAATGCTTCCCAAATAATGGAAATAATAACAAAAATTAACATTTACCACATGTTTACTCAGTGCCAGGGATCGTACTGAATGCTTGTGTATAACTCCTTTAATCTTTAAACCAACTATATCGTGGGGTAGGAATTTAGGAGTCAATGACAGATTATAATCTTTTTTTAGCAAATTTTTGGAGAAAATAATGGTTAAGTTTTGATAGATTCTAATGTATTGTGTTTCTTTCATTTTTCATTTCTGTTCATTTATGGATTATACTAATTGAAAGTGTAACTGATGCTTTAGGACTGAAAAAATATAAGGGAAAATATCTGTAGATAAAGATTTAGATAGCAAAACAGGTTTCTGTGGCCTAAGATAAGAGTCTAAGAAGTTTATCTTTACCAGATCACTCATGAAGATGTGGACAGCATGCCATAGAATATTTAGCTACTACACTTTTAAGTTATAGACATCCCTAAATTAACACCTACTGTATACTGGGCACTATGCATTAGCACAGTATTAGTGTGTTTTATCTCAGTCCTCTTGTCTCAGATCCTTGTATTTCAAAGGCCTGCAACGATAGCTAGTATTCCCCACTTCCCAGATGACACTAAGACTTGGAGAGGTTAAGTTCACTTGGCTATAATAAGTGGCAAACCCAGAATTGGAATTCAGTTCATCTGACTCTAAAATCCATGTTGTTCATTAAGAATATGAAATCGGTTGGTGTTGCAAAGCTTCCAGTTTCTTTCTTTGTCTTTTTAGAATTTCCTTTTTATTTATCATTATTACTTTGCATAGCAATGCTGGGTAAAAGGTGCTGCTTCTTCCATCATCCTTTTTTTTTTTTTTTTAAAACCTTTTGTGGGCAATATAACAAAAAATATGGGGGAATTGAAAATGGGAACCAAAG
>NW_006208456.1:2949602-2956206 GCF_000334495.1 Tupaia belangeri chinensis
TCTTTTTTTTTTTTTTTTTAAAAGCTTTTGTAGGCAATATAACAAAACATATGGAGTGATTGAAAATGGTGATCATAGTTGAATATAACTAGGTTATATTATATCAGGTACAGAAATATGATTTACATGAGGCAGAAAATAATCTTATATATTTGACCCTTTGTGTCTGCTTGGGTCACTACACTGTATAAACTGTAAGGAGAAAACTGTGAAAGGTCTCAAGAGGTTGTAGTGAACATCACACATGTTTAAGGTAGGCTTATAAAGGAAAGTAAAAGGAATTTAACAAGAGATTTAAAGAAAAACAAAAGGCTACATAATTGATCTTTAGGAAGATGAAGTATTTTGTTTGTTTTTGAGAGAGATTTTTGCTATAGGGTGCATGTGCTTATCAGAAAGACAGAAATAGACAGAAAGAGAGAAATCACCTCGTAGAGAGATGGCCATGCCACAGTTCCTTCTCCTCCATTCTCTTCTCAGGATCTTGGACATGCATGCACACGTGCCCAGTGTGAGTGTTAAGCCACCAGGTCTAGGACTTGAACCACAGCCCGTTATGTGAGAGTCCAGCAATGTAACCGTTACGCCATCTACTGGTCTCAAGAGTTCTCTCCCTCTATAGCAGGGGCCAAAATGCCACAAAAATCAGACAGTTAGCAAAAATGAATGAAAATAGGCCAGGTAAAACCAGACATTGTCACAAACTGCCTCGTCTAACGCAGCAGCCACTGTTCTACTCAGCTGATTGTGGCATGTGTGACTGTGGGCCTACTGTTATGGATCTCTCTTAAGTTTTAATTTATAGGTGAAATAGTTTGCTCTGCAAATAGCAGTAGCTAATTCATATTTTCAGATGTGAATGTGAAACTTCAAAAAACCTTTCTAGGCCATTACTTAGCCTGTAGACGAACATTTTGCAAACTCTGAAGAGTACTGAAATAAATAGCAAGAGACTGTTGGTTGGATGAAAGAAAAACATGACAGGTAGGTGAAATATTAGAATAGACTGTTGAAGCAGGTTATACAATAGAATGTACAGTCTTGAAGATCTTCAATAACTTATAATTATTTATAGGTCTTAGATGACTGATGAGTTAGCTACGTAAAAGCAACAGGTTAACCCAGAGATGCTATATGGTAACTGCATAGGGTTTCAGGACTAGGTTTTTAGGTCTTTTTAAAATTTTTTTCCAATTCAATATTACTCATAGTCATTTAAGAATGAAGTGAGCGTGCCTTATGTAAAGTATCAATTTTGTTTGTTTACAGGGAACAGAAAGAACAGCTTCAAAAGATGAGAGACTTTGGGTCTGAGCCACAGATGGCTGACCATCTCCCACCCCAAGACTCAAGATTGCAGAACACATCTTCAAGACCTGGGATGTATCCGGTATGGGAAAATATATGCTCAGAAAGTGAAGCACTTTCTACTTTGTATGACTATATGTTGTTTTATTTGTGTGTGTGTGTAAGTTTAAATTATCCCTATAAATATAAAAATTATTATTTTAGAAAAGTGAAAACTTCTGGTAATTGATCTTTGAACATCTTCATACATATGGTCAAAAGTGCAGTTGAAATGTTCCTCTTCTCCAGGCTTTGAAAAGTATGCCAGACACACACAAACTGCATGTCTTGCTGCTCACAAAATTGTAGGGTTTTCCTAATCATTTTTTCTTTTCAAATAGTCCTGTTTTCCTTCTAAGCAGGACTAGAGCTGAGCCTTGTAGTGCTTCCTACCTTTATAGTCTGGTAGTCATTCCTTTAATTGGGAAAGGGATCAAATATCATAACCCCAGTACATACCCCAGTATTGTTCAGATGGTAATGAAAACGAAATTGATATTAAAGACTGGAGTGTTTAAGTTCTCCCTTGGTTTTTGCCTTAGGGTTTGTTTGTTTTTTTTTTTTTTCTTTCTTGTCGTTTGTTATTTACCTTTAAGCAGGTGATGGGGTTTTATAAATGTTATTCTGAAAATCATTTTATAACTATTCAACGAGGGGAAAAAACCCAGCACTAAACCATTTCATTAGATTACTTCTTTTCATTCCTCCGTGTTCTGTTCCATCCTGGTCTATCACATGATACTTACATGTTAGTTGATGACATCAGTGCCCGTGATATTCTTGGCCTCCTGACCGTTGTACTCATTCATCAGTCTATTGTTTACCTCTCCATGGATATTACTCCTGTCAAATTCAGCACGTTCAGAATGGAGCTCATTATCCTTCCCCGTTGAATCATTCTTGCTCCTTACCCTGACCTGGTCACTCTAATTTGAAATAGAAAGTTCCCATAACTTCTTCTTCTATCTCATATCCAATCGTTCCATGGTTACCATACACTACCTTTTAAATATTGTTCAGACATTCTCTATGCCACTTTCCCACAGCATCACCTTCAGCTTTCATCAATTCTTGCCTAGATTATTTCAGAAATGTTCTAATTCATCTCTCTATATATCATTTTGCTCTGATTTATTTTCCATTCCGCTGCTAGATGATATTTTTAAAATAAAATTACTTATAGTAATATGCACATATTTTAAGCTTTATAGTTGGAGTTTTGATGAATGTATGCCTAAATATAAAGAAATTTCCATCACCCCAAAAGTTCTCTCATGCCCTTTTGTAGTCAAGACTACCTCCACACTCCTCTTCAGCCAGCGTCAATGTGACTTTTGGCCAAAATGGGCTCTTTAAAACATAAATCTCTGGGCCAGCAGGTGGCGTGGTGGTTAGGACTCTGGACTTCCATATGAGCGACACCAGTTCGAGTCTTGGACCTGGCAACTTCCTTTCTCACTTACCCTCTCTCTCTCTCTGGTCAAATTAAAGCTAGTAATAACAATAATACATAAAATTAAATAATTATTTTTTTTAAAATTTCATAAATCTCACAATGTTGCTATCTGGCTTTAAAACTCTTGAGTGATTTCCCATTGCTTTCAGGATAAATTGCCTTGACCTCTGTTGACTGTTACTAGCAATTCCACTCTCTTACACTTCACATTCCCTTCATGTGGAGCTATTTAACGGTTCTGTGAATGTGCCAGGCACTTCTCCATGTCTGCACATGTGTGTTCTTCTCTAAGCCTAGAGATTCTTTTCAATTCCTTCCAATCCCCCCTTTACTAATTCTGGTTTATTTTTTATTTGTCTTCTAGAACTATCTTCTCTTCCACTTATATTAGGTGGTAATCCTCATATAAACCCTATAACTCTTATACTGTTCTCAGTTGTAGTAGCCTTTATTATATTGTATTTTGATAATCTGTTTTCTCCTTTTTTTCCCCTGATAAATGGAGCCATAAAGATAAGGACTGTACTTTTTTATCTTTGTATTTCTTACAGAGATACAAGCTTAAAGCTCTAGATTATAGACCTGTTTCAGCTTTATTCACTTACCAAACCATAAAGACTTTTCCATATTGATACATATTATATTACATCTGATACACAGTAATTTATTGAACTGTTCCACTTATTAGACATTTGTTTCTAGTCATTTCCTGTTGTTAATATACAATGTGGGTGGACATTTGTTTCTCATCATTCTCTGTTATTAGTATACAACTTTAATGAATGTCTTGGTATGAAGCTTGTCTTTTGGGTAACTTCTAAAGCATAATTTTAATTCCAGTTGGCATTGAAGTACTTTATTTTTTAATTGCCAGAGTGCAGGTGGGCTTGCCAGAGAGAAACAGAGGGAGAAAAGAGAGGCATGGTTATGGCACAATCCCTTCTCTGTTTCTCCAGCCTGTTGAGATTTTGGCACATGCACATACACACACACCCCCCCCCCACACACACACACACACACGCCTGGTGTGTTTTGTAAGCTGCCAGGACAGAGATTTGAACTGCAGCGAGCCACGTTGCATCTGGCTTTCTCCTTCTTTTTTCTTTTCTTTTTTTTTTTTTGTCATAGGGTGTGTGCGCTCACCAGAGAGAGAGACACACACACACAAAGGAAACATGAGAAATCACCCCTCGGGTGGGATGGCCACACCACAGTCCCTTTTCCTCTCGTGATTCTGGCCATAAATGCACATGCACCCAGTGTGATTCTCAGGCCTCCCATCCAGTACTCAGACTGTGGTCAGCCATGTGGAAATCCAGTGCTTTAACCACCATGCCGCTTGCTGGCTCTGGGACCTGGCTCTCTTAACCACCAGGCTTCTGGGCCTACCCAGTCCTTTTTTTTTTTTTTTTGTAATGATTCCTGTAATACAGTCAAATGTCTCTCTAAAATAATTATATAACATTTATACAGTAGCCTTATAAGCATCAGTTATTTAATGTTTTTGGTAGATTTAATAATTTTAATATAGATGGGTATGTGTTTTTTAAAGATTTATTAATTAGTTCCAGTCACTATCATAATCATTATTAATTTGACCAGAGAGAGAGAAAGGGAAATTGAGAAAGCAAGCCTCCAGGTCCAGGATTTGAACCACAGACAGCCATGTAGGAGTCCAAGACGTTAACTACCACATCACCTGCTAGCTCAGGTTCACCCATTTTTTAAGTGTACAATGCAGTATTTTTTTTTTAACTAAATTTACTTAGTTCTGCAACTATCCCTATCATGCAGTTTTAGAACGTTTCATCATACAAAGTAAGATCTTTGTGCCAGTTTGTAGTTAATCCTTATTCTTAGTCCCAGTCACAGACAACCACAAATCCACTTTTTTCTTAGAGATTGGCCTTTCTATGCATTTCATGTAAATGGAATCATGCAATATGGGCTTTTTTTGTGTTTAGCTTCTTTCACTTAGTGTAAGTTTTTAAGGTTTATTCATGTGGTAGCATGAATCAGTACTTCATTTCTTTATATTGCTGAATAACAATCAATTGTATGGATAACAATCAATTGTATGGATTGTTATTTCCTTAATTCATCCACCAGTTGATGGACATTTGGATTGTTGAAATCTGCTGTTATGAATATTTGTATGCAAGTCTTTGGATGGACATATTTTAAAATTTTTCTTGGATAGATACCTGAGAGTGGAATTGCTGAGTCATATGATGAATTTATGTTTATTTATTTATTGTTTTAGAGGTTTTTGCCATAGGACGCATGTACTCGTTGAAGAGAGAGACAGACACAGTGAGAGGGAAAGTGAGAAATTACCCCCAGGGGAGATGGCCACACCACAATCCCTTCTCCATTCTTCTCCTGGGATCTTGGGCACACATACATGTGCCTGGCGTGATTTTGAAGTCACCAGTCCAGAACTCAGACTACAGTTGGCCATGTGGGAGTCCAGCAACATAACTGCTGTGCCATCTGCTATTCCCGTGTTTGACTTTTGATACACATGCAAACAGTTTTTCCAAAGTAGTAGTACCATTTTACATTCCCACCAGCAATTTAAGAAGGCTTATCTTTCTCTTCATTTTCACCATCATTTGTTTTCGTCTGTCTTATTAATTACAGCCATTCTAGTAGATATAAAACGGTAGCTTATTGTGGTTTTAATTTGTACTTCTCTAAGGACTAATGATGTCGAGCCTTTCTCATGTACTTATTGGTTATTCATATATTCTCTTTGGAGAAATATCTACTCAAATCTTTTGCCCATATACATATTGTTTTTCTTATTTGTCTTATTGAATTATAAGAGTTTTGAATATTCTGGATTCAAATGTTTTATCGAGTTTGAGATTTTCATTTATCTCACTCTATGGCTTGTGTTTTAATTTTTCTGATGGTGTGTTTTGTTTTTTTATTGCCAGAGGGCATATGCACTCACCAGAGAGAGAGAAAGGGGAAGAGAGAGGGAGAGAAAGAGAGAGAGAGAGAGAGAGAGAGAGAATGCAGCCCTAGCAGTGTGTGGTTGCTCTGCAATCCGTTCTCTATCTCTCCAGTCTGTCAAAATGTTGGGCTCTTGTGCATATGTGCCTCGGGTGCTTCTCAAGGTGCCAAGACAAGGCTGGGCCACAGTCAGCATGGGGGGTCCAGTCCTCATGCACAGTGCTTAATCACCATTCTAAAGGTTTGACCCCTGATGATGTTTTTATTTTTATTGCCAGAGGACATGTATGCTCAGCAGAGAGAGAGAGAGAGAGAGAGAGAGAGAGAGAGAGAGAGCGAGCACTCCTCAATGGGATGTGGTTATGCTGCAGTCCTTTTCCTCCGGGGCACACATCACACATACCCTACATCTTTTTCAAGCCACCAGGGCTGGGACTCAATTCACCGCCAGCTCATATGGGATCTGACTCACTTAACCACTAGGCCACATGCTAACCCAGTGGTGTATTTTAAAGAAAAGGTTTTTGCATTTTGAATTAATCCAGTTATTTTTTTTTTTTAATGGATTGAGAACCAGATTTTATATGAAACATGGTTGTCTGCTTGTCCACTAAGCCATTTACTCTGTTCTTTAGCCTCCAGGGTCCTATAGACCACCCCCTCCTATGGGTAAACCACCAGGTTCAATTGTAAGACCCTCTGCTCCACCAACAAGATCATCTGTTCTTCTCTGTTATTAGTATACAACTTTAATGAATGTCTTGGTATGAAGCTTGTCTTTTGGGTAACTTCTAAAGCATCATTTTAATTCCAGTTGGCCTTGAAGGACTTTGTGTTTTA
>NW_006208456.1:2956433-2963567 GCF_000334495.1 Tupaia belangeri chinensis
TCGTTTCTTTTTTTTTTTTTGTCATAGGGTGTGTGCGCTCACCAGAGAGAGAGACACACACACACAAAGGAAACATGAGAAATCACCCCTCGGGTGGGATGGCCACACCACAGTCCCTTTTCCTCTCGTGATTCTGGCCATAAATGCACATGCACCCAGTGTGATTCTCAGGCCTCCCATCCAGTACTCAGACTGTGGTCAGCCATGTGGAAATCCAGTGCTTTAACCACCATGCCGCTTGCTGGCTCTGGGACCTGGCTCTCTTAACCACCAGGCTTCTGGGCCTACCCAGTCCTTTTTTTTTTTTTTTGTAATGATTCCTGTAATACAGTCAAATGTCTCTCTAAAATAATTATATAACATTTATACAGTAGCCTTATAAGCATCAGTTATTTAATGTTTTTGGTAGATTTAATAATTTTAATATAGATGGGTATGTGTTTTTTAAAGATTTATTAATTAGTTCCAGTCACTATCATAATCATTATTAATTTGACCAGAGAGAGAGAAAGGGAAATTGAGAAAGCAAGCCTCCAGGTCCAGGATTTGAACCACAGACAGCCATGTAGGAGTCCAAGACGTTAACTACCACATCACCTGCTAGCTCAGGTTCACCCATTTTTTAAGTGTACAATGCAGTATTTTTTTTTTAACTAAATTTACTTAGTTCTGCAACTATCCCTATCATGCAGTTTTAGAACGTTTCATCATACAAAGTAAGATCTTTGTGCCAGTTTGTAGTTAATCCTTATTCTTAGTCCCAGTCACAGACAACCACAAATCCACTTTTTTCTTAGAGATTGGCCTTTCTATGCATTTCATGTAAATGGAATCATGCAATATGGGCTTTTTTTGTGTTTAGCTTCTTTCACTTAGTGTAAGTTTTTAAGGTTTATTCATGTGGTAGCATGAATCAGTACTTCATTTCTTTATATTGCTGAATAACAATCAATTGTATGGATAACAATCAATTGTATGGATTGTTATTTCCTTAATTCATCCACCAGTTGATGGACATTTGGATTGTTGAAATCTGCTGTTATGAATATTTGTATGCAAGTCTTTGGATGGACATATTTTAAAATTTTTCTTGGATAGATACCTGAGAGTGGAATTGCTGAGTCATATGATGAATTTATGTTTATTTATTTATTGTTTTAGAGGTTTTTGCCATAGGACGCATGTACTCGTTGAAGAGAGAGACAGACACAGTGAGAGGGAAAGTGAGAAATTACCCCCAGGGGAGATGGCCACACCACAATCCCTTCTCCATTCTTCTCCTGGGATCTTGGGCACACATACATGTGCCTGGCGTGATTTTGAAGTCACCAGTCCAGAACTCAGACTACAGTTGGCCATGTGGGAGTCCAGCAACATAACTGCTGTGCCATCTGCTATTCCCGTGTTTGACTTTTGATACACATGCAAACAGTTTTTCCAAAGTAGTAGTACCATTTTACATTCCCACCAGCAATTTAAGAAGGCTTATCTTTCTCTTCATTTTCACCATCATTTGTTTTCGTCTGTCTTATTAATTACAGCCATTCTAGTAGATATAAAACGGTAGCTTATTGTGGTTTTAATTTGTACTTCTCTAAGGACTAATGATGTCGAGCCTTTCTCATGTACTTATTGGTTATTCATATATTCTCTTTGGAGAAATATCTACTCAAATCTTTTGCCCATATACATATTGTTTTTCTTATTTGTCTTATTGAATTATAAGAGTTTTGAATATTCTGGATTCAAATGTTTTATCGAGTTTGAGATTTTCATTTATCTCACTCTATGGCTTGTGTTTTAATTTTTCTGATGGTGTGTTTTGTTTTTTTATTGCCAGAGGGCATATGCACTCACCAGAGAGAGAGAAAGGGGAAGAGAGAGGGAGAGAAAGAGAGAGAGAGAGAGAGAGAGAGAGAATGCAGCCCTAGCAGTGTGTGGTTGCTCTGCAATCCGTTCTCTATCTCTCCAGTCTGTCAAAATGTTGGGCTCTTGTGCATATGTGCCTCGGGTGCTTCTCAAGGTGCCAAGACAAGGCTGGGCCACAGTCAGCATGGGGGGTCCAGTCCTCATGCACAGTGCTTAATCACCATTCTAAAGGTTTGACCCCTGATGATGTTTTTATTTTTATTGCCAGAGGACATGTATGCTCAGCAGAGAGAGAGAGAGAGAGAGAGAGAGAGAGAGAGAGAGAGCGAGCACTCCTCAATGGGATGTGGTTATGCTGCAGTCCTTTTCCTCCGGGGCACACATCACACATACCCTACATCTTTTTCAAGCCACCAGGGCTGGGACTCAATTCACCGCCAGCTCATATGGGATCTGACTCACTTAACCACTAGGCCACATGCTAACCCAGTGGTGTATTTTAAAGAAAAGGTTTTTGCATTTTGAATTAATCCAGTTATTTTTTTTTTTAATGGATTGAGAACCAGATTTTATATGAAACATGGTTGTCTGCTTGTCCACTAAGCCATTTACTCTGTTCTTTAGCCTCCAGGGTCCTATAGACCACCCCCTCCTATGGGTAAACCACCAGGTTCAATTGTAAGACCCTCTGCTCCACCAACAAGATCATCTGTTCCTGTGACCAGACCGCCAGTCCCAATACCTCCACCTCCACCACCTCCACCACCACCTCCTCCTCCTCCTCCAGTGATAAAGCCACAAAGTTCAGCTATGGAACAGGAACGCTGGGATGAAGACTCTTTCTATGGACTGTGGGATACAAATGATGAACAAGGACTGAATTCAGAATTTAAGTCAGAAACTGCAACAATTTCATCTGTTCCATTATTACCACCCCCACCTCTTCACGCTTCCATTCCCCCTCCTGGTCCAGTGCCTATGGGTATGCCACCAATGTCCAAACCTCCACCAGTGCAGCAGACTGTTGATTATGGCCATGGCCGAGGTGAGTAACGAGACAAACTTGTGTGTGGAATTCTACAGGAATTGTTAGCTTCAGACTTAGCCTCCTTAAGCTTTACTCATAGCACTTTATACCTGGTTTTATTTACCAGATATATCAAGTAATAAAGTTGAACAGATCCCCTATGGAGAAAGAATAACTCTACGCCCAGATCCTCTACCAGAAAGATCAGCTTTTGAGACAGGTAGGATTTCCAGAAAGATTAGTATCTTTAACCTTTTAGGATACAATCATTGCATGACCTTCTCTTGATGAGATTATCTGGGCCTGCTTTTGATGTAGTTACAAGATTCTTAAGTTGAATTCAGGGCAGTAGTTTGTACTAGTTCAAAAAAGCTAATTTGTACTTTTTTGCTTTTATTTCTGTTCTTACTTTGTACTAATTGTTTTTGTAGATCATACAAGCCAACGTGATCGTTATGATAGAGACAGAGACCGAGAGCCTTATTTTGATCGGCAAAGTAATATCATAGCAGATCATCGAGATTTTAAAAGGGATCGAGAGACACATAGGGATCGAGACCGGGATCGTGGTATTATTGACTATGAACGGGATCGATTTGACAGAGAACGCCGACCCCGAGATGATAGGTATGCTATTAAAAAATGTCTTTGCTAGATGTGCAAATTACCATTTAAAGTCAGCAAATGTCAGTGTATCTCAAGCAAATTTAATAAATGACATATTCCTCTCATGCATGTACATATATAATTTTGAAGAGGGGAGAGACATCCTGAGTCAGTTTTCAGGAGGAGGGTGCTTGAATTTTCTTTGAATGAGTTACAGAGAATTAAATGAGAAGCAGGTGACATAGTGGTTAAGTTGCCGGACTCCCATGTGGCTGACAACAATTCGAATCCCAAACCTGATTGTTTGAAAATCATGCTGGGCATGTGAGCATATGTTTCCAAAATCTTGAGAGGAGACTGGAGGAGAAGGGATTGTAGTGTGGCCAGACTCTGGGCAGGTGATTTCTCACTTTCCCTTTCTCTGTCTCTGTCTCTCTCTCTCTCCAGTGAGGACATGGCCCTATGGCAAAAAAAAAAAAAAGAGAGAGAGAGAGAGAGAGAGAGAGAAAGAGATGGAAATAGTCAGAAAGGGAAGGAAATGGTATTGTCCATAAGGTACAGTTATTATTTAATTTAGTAGGCAGTCAGTTAATTTTTGCAATTCATGAACTTTTTCGATGTTTGTATGTAAAGCAGATCTAAATGAAAAAGCAAAAGTAAAGTACAAACATTGGCTTTGTAGAGTAGCTAACATATGGAGAAAATTGGGTAGAAAATGATACTACATTGTAATAATTTGAAGAGACTCAACATATTTTTTACTTACCAAAATACTTCCTATTTACTTTTAAGGACTCAGTCATATCGAGACAAAAAAGACCATTCCTCGTCCAGAAGAGGGGGATTTGATAGGCCGTCCTATGACCGGAAATCTGACCGACCAGCCTATGAAGGACCATCCATGTTTGGAGGTAGAGATTCTCATTAACTGTAAGAATGTTGAGAATATAAGTGATAGCAGTTGTTTTCCACTGTAACTACGGATTTGAACTTTCAGAAGTAAAATGTATTTGCAGATTTCTCAGAGATGGCAGCATTATCATCAAAAACAGTAATGCGACTAATGAAATAAAACTTTTTTTTATATTATTAAATTTAGGAAAATTGAAAAACCCCACCGTTCATCATACTGCAATTATTATAATTTTATATATTTTTCTCTCATTCTCTCTTTACATATGCATTTATGAAGCTTTAGCTAAAATTAAAACACAATTTCTTGGGGGCCAGCAGGTGGCATGGAGGTTAGGGTACTGGATCTCACATGGCTGGCTATGCAGTTTGAGTCTCGAACTTGATGACTTGAAAATCATGCTTGGGCATATACATGCATGTCCAAGATCCCACGAAGAGATAGAGGAAAAGGAACTGTGGCATGGCCATCCCCCGGGGGGTAATTTTTCACTTTAACACTCTCTCTCTCTCTCTTTCTCCCAAGTGCATGTACCCTGAAGCCAAAAAAAAAAAAAAAAAGTTTCTTGAGTGTGATTGGTATTTATAATAAACACTTTTCCATAGATCTGCCTATTAATGTCTCTGTGACATTACATGGAGTAGATAAAATATAAGACCCTTATTATTGAACATTTTGGTTGCTTTTCACTGCTATAAGTTACATTTAAACTAGAAACTCATTGAACTGGCTCTTTGGCACAGAGGTTATACACTGATGAAGAGAAGCCAGATCCCACATGGTGACAGTGGTTCAAATCCCTAGTCTAGTCGGACTGAAACACACTGGGCATACATGCAAGTGCCCAAGATCCAATGGGCTGGAGGTAGGGGACTGTGGCCTGACCACACTCTGTGGAGGATGCTCTCTTTCTCCCTCTTTACTGTTCTCACGTATGTGCACATATGCTTTGTCATGAATAAAGAAAAAAAGTTTAAAAACAGCTAGAGGGCTGGACCTGTGGCCTAGGATTTCACATGACTGACCACACAGTTTGACTCTTAGCCCTGGTAGCTTAAAAAATACACCAGGTGCATGTGTGTATGTGTCCAAAATCCCAACAGGATGGAGAAATGAAAAGAAGGAATTGCAGCATAACCATACCCCACTGGGTGTGTTCCTGCTCTTCTGGTACTATAGATGCCCTCTGGCAAATTAAAAAAACAAACAAAAACAACTAGAAACTCAAACCTGCTTATCAGAACAAGCTTTCCTAAGCTGGCGTCTCTTGTTTTTAAAACTGTAAAGTAGGAGTTATAGAACTGTCAGTCATTCTTCGGACTGTTCAGCAAAGTATGTATTATTGTTCTATGTCTTGTTCAACTTTTCCCCCTTTATTTAACACAAACAATGATGAGTTCAGTATTTTGCAAAACATTCTGTTTGCCTGAAATTATACATAAATCTTTTCATTTTCTTGATTTCAGTAGATGTACCTTACTTTGACAACCTTCCTCAAATCAAAGTGGGGCCAGCTAGTGGCATGGTGGTTAAGGTGGTGGGATTCCACATGGCCAACCATGTACTTCGGGTCCTAGACCTGGCAGCTTAAAAAACACCAGGCATATGTACGTGTATGCATGCCCAAAATCTCAAGAGGAGAATGGAGGAGAAGAGATTGCTATGTGCCTCCGCCCCCGGATGCTTTCTCACTTTCCCTCTCTTTCTCTTTCTCTCTCTGGTGGGCACATATGCCCTATACCAAATTTTAAACAAATAATATAAAAAATAAGTAAATGACGTTAAAAGTGGTCCCCATATCATTGAGTATGATCTGAATTCTGTTACGTTAAAATTAGTGGAAGATATTAACTTTCAAAATAATTACTATGTAAATAGTAATTTTGTTCTGCTTCTGGAATCCTAGGAGAAAGAAGAACTTACCCAGAAGAGCGAATGCCCCTGCCAGCTCCTTCACTAAGTCACCAGCCACCTCCAACTCCACGGGTTGAGAAGAAACCCGAATCAAAGAACGTGGATGATATTTTGAAGCCACCTGGCCGGGAAAGCAGACCTGAAAGAGTGAGTCCTATGAGGTTGACTAGTTTTCTTGCAAATCACAAGATAAGAGATCTTTTAAATATTCTGAATGCAGTTTCTCTACTTTTTAGCAAAATAATAATAATGTCAGATTTGGGGACCAGCTGATAGAGTAATGGTTTATGTCATTGGACTCCCACATAGTTGACCATGGTTCAAGTCCCAGACCTGGCGGCTCAAAACTCATACCGGACACGTGTGTGTGTGTGTGTACCTAAGATCCCAAGAGGAGAAGGGAGAAGGGAGAAGGGATTGTAGCATGGCCATTCTCCTTGGAGGCTGATTTCTTGCTTTCTGTATCTCCAAAAAGGGCACGCGCCCTATAGCAAAAAGCTCTCTTAAAAAAAAACACAAGGAACAGCAATTGGTGTAATGGCTATGTCGCTGGACTCCCATGTAGTTGACTGTGGTTTGAGTCCTGGACCTGGTGGCTTAAAATTCACGCCGGGCACATGTGCATGCGTGCGATCCCGAGAGGAGAATGGAGGAGAAGGGATTACGGTGTGGCCATTCCCCCTGGGGAGTGATTTCTTGCTTCCTGTCTCTCTGTCTCTCTATGTCTTTCTGGTGAATGCATGTTCCCCTATAGCAGAAACCTCTCCAAGTAATAATAATAATAATAATAATAATAATAATAATA
>NW_006208456.1:2963788-2979293 GCF_000334495.1 Tupaia belangeri chinensis
TTAAGAAGTTAGAAGAGCCAACAGGCGGCGTAATGGTTGAGGCACTGGACTGCCATGTGGTCAAATGTAGTTTGAGTACTGAACTCTGACTTGAAATTCATGCTGTGTGTGCGCATGTGTGCCCAAAATCCTGAGAAGAGAATGGAGAAGGGATTGTAACGTGGCCATGCCAGAGGGATATGATTTCTTCTTTCTGTCTCTCTGCCTCTTTCTCTCTCTCTGGCAAGCACACATCCCCTATAGCAAAAAACTCTCTCTCAAAAAAAAAAAAAAAAAAGAAAAAGAAAAGGTAGAGCTAAATTTCTTGGCAATAAGAGGCTGAAAATGTTGAAAAGTAACTTAAAGTCTTTTTTGCCTGCTATTAATATATAGCTATTAATAACCACAGCTTTCCTGTGGTTGATGTTATGTGACATATTTTTTATTATCCTTTTACTTTCAGTCTGTGTCCTGGAATGTAAAGTGTGTCTCTTATAGTCATCATATTGTTGGATCATGTTTTCTTCCCTTTTTTTTTCAGAGAGAGATTTTGCTATAGGGTGCATGTGCTCACCAAAGAGACAGAGACAGAGAGACAGAAAGCAAGAAATCACCTGCCAGGGGGGTGGCCACACTGCAGTCCCCTCTCCATTTTCCTCTTTGGATTTTTGGGCATGCATGCACATGTACCTAGTCTTCTTCCCCACCCACCCCCCCTTAGCAGTCTGACAGTCTGTCTTTGGATTGGATTGTTTAATCCACATTTAATGTCATCTACATTTAATATTATTGGTAGAGTTGACTTACTTTCATTTTTTAAACATATTCTAGAGTATGTTATTTATTTATTTTTAGATTTTTGCCTTGAGATGCGAGTACTTGCCAGGGAGAGACAGAGAAAGAGAGAGAGGAAAAGTGAGACATCAGCCCTCAAGGAGAGTGGCCATGCAACAATTCTTTCATCTCCATTCTCCTTTTGAGATTTTATGCTTGCATTCACATGCTTCTGGCATGATTTTTCAAGCCGCCAGATCTGGGACTCCAACTGCTGTCAACCGTGTGGGAATTCAGTGCCTTAACCACCACACCACCTGCTAGCCCTGGCTTAGGTTCATTTTTGTATAGTTCACTGCAAGTGTATAGAAATGTAATTGGTTGGAGGCCAGCAGATGTTGTAATAATTACATCACTGGACTCCCATGTAGTCGACCGCAGTTTGAGTCCTAGACCCGGTGGCTTAACCCTCATGCTGGGCATGTATGTGTATGTGCCCAAAATCTCTAGCGGATATAGAGGAGAAGGGATTGCAGCATGGCCATCCCCTCTAAGGGGGTGGTTTTTTGCTTTCTGTCTCTCTGTCTCTCCAGTAAGCATCCGTGTCCTATAGCAAAAATCTCTCTCTTAAAAAAAGAAATGTAATTGTTTTTTGTGTATTTGTTTTATAGCCTACAACATTACTAAACTTACTTACTAATTTCAACAGATTTTTAGTGGGTTCTTATGCTTTTCTTTATATAAAATCATGTCTTTTGCAAATACACTTTTACTTATAAGCTGAATACCTCTTTTTTAAAAAAATTATTCTATTTAACTTTATTTATTCATTCATTCATTTATTTCAATTTGACCAGGGAGGGATTGAGAGAGAGCAAGCTGCCAGGTCCAGGACTCAAACCGTAGTCAGCTATGTGGGAGTTCAGCACCCCTAACCACCAAGCCACCTGCCAGCCCCAGTACCTCTCTTTATTTATTTTATTTATTTTTTTTTGGAGAGGTTTTTGCTATAGGGCGTATGCGCTCACCAGACAGAAATAGAGAGACAGAAAGTAAGAAATCACCTCCCAGGGGGGCGGCCACGCCACACCTCAATCCCTTCTCCATTCTCCTCTCAGGATCTTGGGCACATATGCACACGCGCCCAGCGTGAATTTTAAGCCACCAGGTCTAGGACGCGAACCGCAGTCGACTACATGGGAGTCCAGCGACATAGCCATTACGCTAACTGCTGGTCCCCCCAGTACCTCTTTTTTCCCAGCTTTTTTGATATTTCGGTTATAGCCATAAGTACACATTGCAGAGAGAAAATGTTTAGTGCTATTTACACATTTTAAAACTGCTCCATACAAATTTAATTCTGATCAATGTAATATTTTCATAAATCTTCATAGAAATCCTTTTTATCAAGGCATAATAATGAATAAAACAGGGCCAGCAGGTGGCATAGTAAGGCTCAGGACTCCCACATGACTGATTGGTTCAAGTCCTGGGCCTGGTGACTTGAAAATCATGCTGGGCGCAGTGAAGGCCACACGGGCCGGGTGAGCTGTGAGCGGCAGTTCTGTTCCCCAGGCAGTTGTCGGTAATACAGCAGAGTGGCCATGGCAGAACTGCAGGCTGAGCCCTGCAGCCTCACTGATGAGGCCGTCCTCAGTTACTGCTGTAACAGGGACCTGAGCACCAAGGATTTTCTGTCACAGCAGACCATGCTGAGAAGTCAGGATCTTACAAAGTCTTTGGATTTTTATACTCAAGTCCTCAGAGTGTCGTTACTCCAAAAATTCCATTTTCCTACTGTGAAATTTTCACTTTATTTCTTGGCTTATGAAGATAAAAATGATATTCCCCAAAATGAGGATGAAAAAGTAGCATGGGTATTCTCCAGAAAAGCCACACTTGAACTGACACACAATTGGAGTATTGAAGATGATAAGACCCAGAATTACCACAATGACAGTTCAGACCCTCGAGGATTTGGTAACGCTGGAATTGCTGTCCTGGATGTACATGGTGCTTGTGCAAGATTTGAACAGTTAGGCGTCAAATTTGTCAAGAAATCTGATGATGGCATTTATTTAAGATCCTGATGGCTACTGGGTTAAAATTTTGAATCCTAACAGAATGGCAACTATTATTTAGTGCTGTGGAATGCTCCTTTAAAATGTCAGTAAAGACAAAAAAGAAACAATGTGTGATTCAAGATAATCCAGATACCAGAAGCATCCAGGTCTTAATTCAGTTGTTTTTTTCCACCTGTTCAGTCATTCTAGTTTTAAATAGTACTTTACCTTATGTCCTCAAATGTAGTTGTCTGACTTTGCTTTTTAG
Source organism: Tupaia belangeri chinensis (assembly GCF_000334495.1). Taxonomy (NCBI): domain Eukaryota; kingdom Metazoa; phylum Chordata; class Mammalia; order Scandentia; family Tupaiidae; genus Tupaia; species Tupaia belangeri. The sequence goes on from NW_006208456.1 coordinate 2,966,873, forward strand.
GTAATAATTAGAACAGTTCTCTTCAGGGGCTATACTTGCCACCTTCTATCTCTTAAATTTTACTTCCCTTTAAGTCTGCCTTTGAATCATCATTTTCAAAAAAGAAAACATGTAATATGTTTTTGTTGTAGTTATCTTCTGAGGTTTCAACTCCTCAGAAATAACTTCTTATAATAGAAAAAGAACACTGAACAAAAATGAAATGTCATGTGTACTTCAAAATTAAAAAAAAAAAAATCAACATGCCCAGAATCCTAGGAGGAGAAGGAATTGTGGCATGGCCATGGCCCTGGGGGTGATCTCTCACTTTCCCTTTCACTATCTCTCTGTCTCTCTCCTTATCCAGTGCACATACCCTGTGACAAAAACCTTAAGATAGGGACCAGCAGTTAGCGTAATGGCTTTGTTGCTGGACTCCCACGTAGTCGACCGCAGTTCGAGTCCTGGACCCGGTGACTTAAACTCACGCCGGGCGCGTGTGTGTGCGTGCCCAAGATCCTGAGAGGAGAAATGAGGGGAAGGGATTGCAACATGTCCATTCCCCCTGGCGGGTGATTTCTTGCTTTCTGTCTCTGTCTCTCTCTGTCTCTCTGGCAAGTGCACGCTCCCTATATCGCCATCGCAAGTGCACGCTCCCTATATCAAAAACCCCCCCCCCCCCAAAAAAAAAAACCCTTAAGATAATAGTGATGAATAAAATAACATGATTACATTTAAATAGAGGTGAGCATTTGAAACTATTTACACTTAATGATTATAAGGACCATGGAAATGGTCCTTAAAATTTGGCCCTTATAATTTACTAAGTAAATACACTTAGTAAATAGAAACCTAATGCAAGCCTGCAATTTTATTTTGTAAAGGCTAAGGTTAGGTACATGGATATTGCATCCTATGCTAATGCCAATCAATATTTAAGTTGTATAGTTAGGTATTTTATAAGTCTTTCATGAAAAACATTCTATACATTTTTGCAGTTTCATCCAGGAAGAATTTCCCCCTGATAAAATAGAAAATCTCCACATGTGGGTTTTAAACTAGCTTATGCTTGGGGACCAGCAGGTGGCATGGTCGTTAAAGTGCTGGACATTCCCACATGGCCAACCACAGTTCGAGTCCCGGACCTGATGACTTGCTTTCTTGCTTTCCCTCCCCACCCCCATGTCTCTCTCTAGTCAAATTAAAATATGTGAATGAATACATAAAAAATTAAATAAATAATTCTTTTTTAAAAAACTAGCTTATGCTTTAGTGCTGTACAAATTGCAGATGGCATATCAATCTTTAAATTACTGTTAGAAAATAAAGAATGAAATTCTTTTTTTTTCTTTTTTCATCTGTTTGTTTATTTATCTGTTTGCTGTGATTTTTCAAGCTGCCAGGTTCAGGACTCAAATAATGGTCAGCCATGTGAGAATCCAGTGCCTTAACCACCACACCACCTGCTGACCCAAGAGTGGCATTCTTATTCATCTATTATTTCAGAATTTAAGCTGGATTTTTTTATTTCTTTTTGTTGCCTAATTGCCTTGGTTTGCACCTGTAGGCCAATGTTGAATACGTGTAGTAATTAGTCTTTATCGTGAAACGATGCTGGATTTTGCTGAATGCCTTTTCTGCATTGAGATGAACTTGTGATTTTGGTTTTTTAGTCCATAGATATGATGATTACATTAACTGATTTTCATATGTTAACTTGCATCATTGAGATAAATCTCACTTGATTGTGGTATATAATTACTATTGCTGGATTCCGTTTCCTAGCGTTTCATTGAGGATTTTTACGTCCATATTCATGAGAGATATTGTAGTTTTCTTTTCTTGTGATATCTTTGTCTGGCTTATCAAGGTAATCGTAGTCTTATAAGTTAGGAATTGTTCTTTCCTTTTTTAATTTTTTAAGTATTTGTGAAAATTTATTAATTCTTTAAGTGTTTACTAGAATTCAATGACAGTGCCATCTAGGCCTGGCCTATTCTTCTTAGGTAGTTTTTAAACTACTAATTCAGTCTCCTTACTTGTGATAGGTCTATTCAGATTGTCCATTTCCTCTTGAGTCTTTCTAGAAATTTGTCCACTGTCTCTAAGTTATCTAATTTGGTGGCATATAATTAACAGTTCATAGTTCATAGTATTCTTTTTATATAGTATAATATTCCTTTATAGTCCTTTTTTAATTACCAGAGGGTGCATGCTCACATGAGAGAGAGAGAGAAGGGATTATACCCTTCAATGGAATCTGGTCATGCCATAATCCTTTTTCCTCCAATTCTGTATCCTGTCAGGATCCTGGGTGCATGTGCACAGTGTATGTATTTTTCTTTTCTTTCTTTTTTCTTTTTCTTAGAGATTTTTGCCTTAGGACACGTGTGCTCACTAGAGAGAGTAATAGAGACGGTGAGAGGGAAAGTTAGAAATCACCCCCGGGGAGGATGGCCATATTGTAATCCCTTCTCCATTCTCCTCCCAGGATCTTGAGCACTCATGAACACGCTCCTAGCATGATTTTCAAGTCCCTGAGTCAGCCATGTGGGAGTCCAACAGTATAACTATGCTATCTGCTGACCCCACTCTATGGTTTTTCAAAATAACAGAGCTGAAAATGGAACCTTGGTCAGCTATGTAGGGATCCAGCATTCTCTGCATAACACCTAACTCTGTGTACTATGATGTCCAGTCCCTTTTATTTCTGTAAAGTTGCTGTAATGTCTCTTCCTTCACTTCTGGTTTTAGTAATTTGAATCTTCCTTTTTTTTCTGTTGATCTAACTAAAAGTTTATAAATTTTGGGCCAGCCTCATAGCTCAGCAGTTTAAGGGAGCCATATCTCACCTGACCAACTAGTGTTCAAGTCCTGGCTCTGGTGGCTTGAAAAATATGCTGGGCTCTGCACAATCCTGACAGGAAGGAGGAATGGGGGAAAAACTTGAGATTGTAGCACAATCATGCCCTGTTGGTTGGGGGGATACTTCCTCTCTTTTTTTCTCTCTCTCTGGTGAGCACATATGCCCTCTCCTCTGGCAGTAGAAAAAAATTAAAATAAAAAAAAGTTTTAAAATTCTGTTCATCTTTTCAACAAACCAGCCCTTGACTTTATAGAATTTTCACTATTATTTTGATAGTTTCTATTTTATTACCTTCAACTCTAATCTTTATTATTTCCTTCCTTCTGTTTCTTCATGTTTAGTTTGCTGTCCTTTTTCTAGTGTCTTAAGGTACAAGGTTAGGTTATTGATTTGAGATCTTGCTTTTTTCTTTTTCGGAGAGATTTTTCCTATAGAATGCGCACACTCGCCAGAAAGACAGAGAGACAGGGAGACAGAAATTAAGAAATCATCCCCCCGGGGGGATGACTATACCACCATCCCTTCTTCTCTCGATATCTTGGGCATGCACATGCACATGTCTGGTGTGAGTTTAAGCCACCAGGTCTGGGTCTTGAACCACAGTCGACCACATAGGAGTCCAGTGACACAGCTATTATGCCGACTGCTGGTCCCAGACATCTTGCTTTTTCCTTAATGTAGGCATTCATATCTACATTTTCTTAAAGCATTGCTTTAGCTGTATGTCATAAGGTTTGGTATGTTGTGTTTTCATTTTCATTCACATCAGTATTTTCTGATTTCTCTCTCTCTCTTTTTTTTTATTTTTGTAGAGAAGTTTTTGCTATAGGGCGCATGTGCTCGCCAGACAGAGACAGACAGAGAGACAGAAAGCAAGAAATCACCCCCCAGGGGGGAATGCCCACGCCGCAATCCCTTCTTCTCCATTCTCCTCTCGGGATCTTGGGCACACACGCACACGTGCCCGGTGTGAGTTTAAGCCACCGGGTCTGGGTCTAGAACTGTGGTCGACTACATGGGAGTCCAGCGACATAGCCATTACGCTAACTGCTGGTCCCCTGATTTCTCTTTTGATTTATTCTCTGACACATTGGTTATTTAGGAGTTGTTCCCAAACTTTTTTTCTATTGTTAATTTTTTACTTCATTCCACTGTGACTAGATGACATACTTTGTGTTATTTCTTTACTTTCAAGTTTATTAAGGTTTGCTTCATGGTCCAGCATATGATCTGTCTTAGAGAATGATTGGTCATTTTAAGCTAAGTTATCACTGCAAAAACATTTCCTCTGAGTGACTTTGCTTTGTTTTGGTTTTTTTGGTCCGTTGTGTTTCAGATTGTCGTTATAATGAGAGGCTTGCCTGGCAGTGGAAAAACACATGTTGCAAAACTTATTCGAGTGAGTATGGGAAAGCCACAAATCGTTGCTGGTGTTAGCCACTTGCCTTCTAAGTGAGCATTGTGATAGGATGTAGGTATCCCAGCTGGAGCCATTCTAGTTGGCCCATGTGGTAGACATTGTCCCATATCAACTTTCGATCTATTTAGACAAGTATTTTTGCCTTGCTTGGATTCAAAACGCACAGAAGGTTAAATATTTTTTTAGTCATTCAAGGGAACTTTGGTGTGAACATTCATTCATATATTCTAGAAATTCTTTTTAATCTTCTTGGTTCTATGATTCTTAGGACAAGGAGGTTGAATTTGGAGGACCTGCACCCAGAGTTCTAAGCCTGGATGATTACTTCATCACTGAAGTAGAAAAAGAAGAAAAAGATCCAGATTCTGGGAAGAAAGTGAAAAAGAAGGTATGGTATTTTCCTCTCAGATCTCATTCTAATTCATTAATAGTATTTAATGGAAACCATGTCTGGAGAGAGGTGTGTCTTTTTTGAAAACCAAAACCTCTTCTTTTTGAACACAAATGGCACTAAGCTTGTGGGAAAGACCCCAGTCATCTGTGTCCAGACCCTAACCCAGACAAAGGTTTACAATGGCTCTTTGCTGTTACTAACTGCAGATCTCTGGTGGGGAATCTTAGGTAATGGAATATGAATATGAAGCGGAGATGGAGGAGACTTATCGCACCAGCATGTTCAAAACTTTCAAAAAGACTCTGGATGATGGCTTTTTCCCCTTCATCATTCTGGATGCCATCAATGACAGAGTTAGGCATTTTGACCAGTTTTGGAGTGCAGCAAAAACCAAGGGATTCGAGGTACAGACTTAAAAGGACTTTCAGTTTGAAGTACTTTGTATTGTAATGTGAGTGTTGGGTGTCTTTGCCTAATTATTATTCATTGTCACTTAGGTATATTTGGCTGAGATGAGTGCAGATAACCAGACATGTGGCAAAAGAAATATTCATGGAAGAAAGCTTAAGGAAATAAATAAGGTGATTTTCAGAAACAGAATGGTAGAGTACTCTAAATTTTATTTTGTTTATCAGCCCTGTCATTGGAAGTTCTTATTTATCCTATTTTCTATTAGAATCTTCTACCTACTCCAATAAATGTTTCTTTTCCGTTGGATCTTAGTAAAGGGTAGCCTATAATTGGCCTATTAGACTTCATAGTACTAGTTAAATTTATCTTGGATGTTCACTTGGTGTTTGAGTGGTTTCCAGAGATAACTTAACCTCCTGTATTTCTCAATAGATGGCTGATCACTGGGAAGCTGCACCTCGTCACATGATGCGTCTAGACATTCGTTCTTTGCTGCAAGATGCAGCCATTGAAGAGGTGAGTATGTTTTGAATCAAATGCAGTAGAGTGACTTTTTTTCACTTTGAAAAAAATGTTTGTTTTTTTTAGGTTTTTGCCATAGGGTGCTAACACTCGCTGGAGAGACAAAGACAGTGAGAAGGAAAGTAAGAAATCACCCCTTTCCACCCCGGGGTAGATGGCCATGCCACAATCCCTTCTCCTCCATTCGCCTCTCGGGATTTTGGGCATACACACACACATGCCCGGAATAAATTTCAAGCCACTGGATGCAGGACTCAAACTGTGGTCGGCCACATGGGAATCCAGCCTTAACCACTTTCCCCCTACTTTGTAGTTTTAAACCTACCGGAAAGTTATATAAATCATTATAAAAGCACTTGTATACCTTTCATTTCAACAGCTGTTAATATTTTGCCATATTTTCTATATATATAAGCTTATTATTAATATTATTATTATTACTGTTATTATGGAATAATAGTGACAACATTAATATTAATAATTATCATTTGAGATATCTGATAATTCTTCATCCCTTAGTACTTTAGTAGATATTTCTGAAGGACCAGGACACTGTCTTAACAAAATCAGTAAGTTATCAAATTCAAGAAATTTAAAATTCATAAAACATTGTATTAAGTAATATAAAATTCCTGAAGTAAACTTCTTGAATTATCATATGCACATTCCATATTAAAATTTTGCTTGTTGGCCCCATGATGTATACTACAGCAGTTTTTAAAAATCCAGGATCTAGTTCTTGGTTAGTTTTTGTTTTTGTTTGTTTGTTTGTTTGTTTGTTTTGGCTACATCGCATGTGTTGCTTGCCAGAGGGAAAATGAGAAATCACCCCAAGGGGAGTGGCCACACCACAATCCCTTCTCTTCCATTCTTCTCTCAGGATCTTAGGCATGTACGCATGCACTCCTTCCTAGCATGTTTTTCAGGCTGCTGGCTCCAGGACTCGAATCACTGAGTCTGCCATGTGAGATTTAGCGCCTTAATCACCATGCCACCTGCTGGCCCCAGTCCTTTTAAAAAAAAAAAAAAAAAAATTCTCAGCTTTGTTATTGCCATGAAAGAAAAAAAAATTTTTAAGAGTATAGGCTTGTTTTTTTGTGGAATTTTCCTTGATTTGGGTTTGCTTGTTTTGTTAAAAGGACTGCTGTATAAGTAATGGTTCTCAGTTCATCGCATCAGGAGCCATGTGGTGGCAATTTACCACATCATTTGTGATTTAAACATTGATCACTTTAATACAGTGGTATCTACTGAATTTGTCTATGCTTTTCTCTGTCATAAGTAGTCTATAGGGAAGTATTTTAAAATGTTTCTTTATTTGTGATAGAGCATGTGTGCATTGTCACTAGGCCACAGAACCAGCCCTATAGGAAGGCACTTTGAAAATGTTAATGCCCTGTTCTTGGAGCTGGCAGGTGACATGGTTAAGGTACTGGGCTCCCACATGGCCCACGCAGTTGAAGTCCCAGACTTGGTAGCTTGCTTTCTCTCTTTTCCTCTCTTTCTCTCTCTGATCAAGCTGGAAAATAATAATAATAAATAAAGTTAAATAAAATAATTATTTTTTAAATGTTAATACCCAGTTCTTCAACAAATTTTTATTGATTGGCACTTATCTGCTCAATTATTAATTTGGTAGAAGAAAATCTTTTTTTCATGAAAAAGTTGTGTTTCTCTGTTTTATTTGGTCTCTTCTTGTGAGTGAAAATTAATTGTGCTCAGTGTTGTCTCTCTGATCTTCTCTCTCTTTTTTTTCCTTGGGGGGGGGGAGGTGAGAGGTTTCTTCCTATAGGGTGCGTGCACTCTCCAGAAAAAGAGAGAGACAGAAAGTGAGAAATCACCCCCCAGGGGGGATGCCCACACCACAGTCCCTTCTCCTCCATTCTCCTCTCGGGATCCTGGGCATACATGCACATGCGCCTGGCATGTGTTTAAGCCACCAGGTCTGGGACTCGAACTGTGGTTGACTACATGGCAGTCCAGTGACATAGCCATTAATTACACCAACTGCTGGTCCCTGATCTCCTCTTTAAAGTCTTCTTTGCTGCCTTCTGGTACTCAGTCCTTAAAAGAGCCCCTAGGCTCTCTTCATTTCATGCATTCTGTCTAGATAATTTGAACCTTTCTAGTAGCTTGGATTAAAACTTAATACTAAGTTATGAAGACTGAATGAATTACATCATTGTCTCAGTATTGGATTGTTGGAAAAATCATGACATATTTTCTATGCAAAAATGTATCATAACTTTTCCAGTGACCCAATAGTAACATTTCTGTGTTACGATTAAAGGTGATTTTTTTTTTAATAGCGATTTTTGCTATAGGGTGCATGCTGTCAAAGACAGAGAGAGACAGAGACAATGTCAGAAATCACCCCTCAGGGAGGATAGCCACACTGCAGTCCCTTCTCCTCTGTTCTCCTCTCGGGATTTGGGGCATGCATGCACAAAAACCTGGCATGAGTTTTAGGCCTCTTGATCCAGGACTCGAACTGCGTCAACTACATGGGAGTCCAGCAACATAACCATTATGCCATCTGCTGGGCCCAGGATTATAGATGATTTTTATAATTTTTCTTTCTATGACTACTTTCCAAATCCTTTATAAAAAAAAAAAAAAAAAAAAAAGAAGTATCTATGTATACATCAAACTCAACCTTTTCAAAATGTAATTTTATCCAATCCTGTTCTTCTCCTAGTATTCTCTGTTGTAGTTATTAGAACCACCATCACTTGATTGCTGAAACCAGTACTCTGGGAGTTGTCCATGGTTCTTTAGTCAATCCTATACCAGTATTCAACCCTGTCCCTCTCCCCCAGTCTTTCCTCCAGGTAGTCAATTGCAAGGTTTTACCAATTTTACCTGATAAATACTTCTCTAGCCCATCTACTCTCATTTGCATTGCTACCATTCTAGGCCAAGCAACTATCATTCTGCTTTTCATTATAACTTTTCTTACATTTTGAAATTTAAATCTCATTCGTGTTTTACCTAATTGGAATTACCTAACAAGGTTTAAAAAGGTTTTAAAAAGAAAGCTTAGGGACCAGCAGATGGCATAATGGCTGTCACTGGACTCCCATGTAGTCGACCACAGTTCAAGTGCCAGACCCTGTGGCTTAGACTCATGCAAGGCACGTGTGCATGTGTGCCCACGATCTCAAGAGGAGAATGGAGGAGAAAGGATTGTGGCATTGCCATGCCACCGGGGCGGGGTGGGGGGTGATTTCTTGCTTTCTGTCTCTCTGTCTCTGTCTTTCTGGTAAGTGCACGCAACCTATAGCAAAAACCTCTCCAAAATAAATGAATTTATTTATCTATCTATCTATCTATCTATCTATCTGTCTGTCTGTCTTTCTGGCAAGTATACCCACCCTATCGCAAAAACCTCTCCGAAACAAAGCAAAACAAAATAAAAAATAGGTAACTGCTTACAACAGAGCATTATATTTAACTTTATGGAAAGTTGTAAAGGTGGATATCCCAGGAAAATTAAAGGCACTTATTTTGTTTGTCTTTCATCAGTTCTGTTTCAAAACTTACTGTAATAAAAACTACTTGGTATGTAACAGTAAGTCTTCGCTATCTTGCTCTGGGCAAGTGTGTTAATTCCGGGTCTCCACAAGGGATTCAACATTTTCCTAAATGTTAACTCTTTTTTTTCAAATGATTATTGATGTGATATAGGTAGAGATGGAAGATTTTGATGCAAATATTGAAGAACAGAAAGAAGACAAGAAAGATGCAGAGGAAGAGGAAAGCGAACTGGTAGGAGACAGACCAACCACTTTGAACAAATCACTGGACTCCCATGTAGTCGACCACAGTTCAAGTGCCAGACCCTGTGGCTTAGACTCATGCAAGGCACGTGTGCATGTGTGCCCACGATCTCAAGAGGAGAATGGAGGAGAAAGGATTGTGGCATTGCCATGCCACCGGGGCGGGGTGGGGGGTGATTTCTTGCTTTCTGTCTCTCTGTCTCTGTCTTTCTGGTAAGTGCACGCAACCTATAGCAAAAACCTCTCCAAAATAAATGAATTTATTTATCTATCTATCTATCTATCTATCTATCTGTCTGTCTGTCTTTCTGGCAAGTATACCCACCCTATCGCAAAAACCTCTCCGAAACAAAGCAAAACAAAATAAAAAATAGGTAACTGCTTACAACAGAGCATTATATTTAACTTTATGGAAAGTTGTAAAGGTGGATATCCCAGGAAAATTAAAGGCACTTATTTTGTTTGTCTTTCATCAGTTCTGTTTCAAAACTTACTGTAATAAAAACTACTTGGTATGTAACAGTAAGTCTTCGCTATCTTGCTCTGGGCAAGTGTGTTAATTCCGGGTCTCCACAAGGGATTCAACATTTTCCTAAATGTTAACTCTTTTTTTTCAAATGATTATTGATGTGATATAGGTAGAGATGGAAGATTTTGATGCAAATATTGAAGAACAGAAAGAAGACAAGAAAGATGCAGAGGAAGAGGAAAGCGAACTGGTAGGAGACAGACCAACCACTTTGAACAAAGTGTCTCTTTATTAAAATTCTTAAGGAGGGTTTAAATTCATATCGATGGTCAGATTATTACTGCTGATAATATACTTTAATTGTAAAAGTTTCCATAATCATTTTCAAGGAGACTTTGGGCTAGTCTTTATTTTACCCTAGACCAAAAGAACCCTCTACTGTGTTGGTAAAAGAAAATTTTAACAGAGTGCTGAGGACCTTACCCTTGTACTCACTCATCTAGTTGTGGGTGGTTTTAGGGGAATATGCTTTTTAAGAAAATCAATTTACATGTGGAAGGGCATTCGTACATTCCAGCAGATAAGTGGTACAGCTGACCCATCATATGCAAAATTGTCTCTTCTTTGCTCTAAGATCTCAAAATTGAGTTTCTGTCAACTGAGGCAGAAGATTTATTGAATAAGGAAGCAAAGGGTTGCCACTAGCTGCTGGGTTTATTCTTTTGCATTTTATCCTCTTAAGTGATGGGGAAAATGAAGTGACTCTCTAGGCGATGAATTTTGCTTAGACTGACTAGAGGCTTATATAGTGTGAATTCAAAGTTCCTGTGTACCTACTGTAAATGCCTTTGATCACACCTCTGTAGAGATGTTTGCCTTACCCTGCCGTTCAAGATGCAACTTACAAAGTTACGTGGACTTTTCAGTGTTTGCTGATGAGGTAGAGATTAGCAATGCCTTGAAATAGTGTTGCTTTTTAAATCTAAAATATTACTTGGTTTATTTAATATTTCAACCCTTGCTAAAGTTGCTTCCTATACTCTTTTGAAAATGTACAAAGAACCCTGGTTCTTATCCCCTAGGATAAAGAGTCTCCAATGAGTGATCTCATCAAACCCATGTGTAATATAAGAGGACTCTTGATAAAATCTGTGTTTATATAAAGATGGTGTCAACCTACACATTCCTAGATTTTAAATGTGGATTAAAAAATAAGCTTTAAAGTTAATGGCATTGAGTCTCAGTATGTTTGTTTGTTTGTTTTATTTTAACAAAGTCTATTTTTCTTAAGTTGTATTTTGACATACATAATCCAAAATATAGGCAGGAAATTCTCTTAAAGGTCCACGCTGTCCTGGAGTATGGCTACTGACCTCTTTAGCTACTTGTAGCATGCATCACTACTAGAAAGTGATAATGTGAGAAGTCCATCATGTTTTAGCTTTCTGAAGCTCCGTCTTCCTTTTGTGGAGATTCAATTTAGGATATGGTTTGTAACATCTGGCTTTCTTAGGTGTAGGTCAAAACTTGGAACGTCTATGGAATGTACTATTATTTTTTTAAAGTGAAGCACACAGTAATACTACACTTTTATGTCAGAGACATGGCAAGGAAGCCTTAGTATTCTACCCTGCTGGACTATTTCTTATTTCTGAGTGGCTTACTATTTTAAACGGTGGGAGGATGGTATAGTCTGAAGGAAAAGAGGACGGTTCCAGCAGGGAGAAATTAATATACTTGTTCACTTAACTTTGTGTTAAAACTTCTCTTAACCCGTTTGAATATGATAATCCAAATCTTTTACTATTAGGGTCTATTCTAAAAGTAAAAGATTCTTGGAGGAATATTAACTAAGGGTAAGAGCAAGTCTCATGTCAGTCATTCAGATCATTTTAATGGAATTCTTGGTAAGCTTTGTATTTTCCACTCTGTACTGATTTAAGCTGCTGGTGAAATCCAAACTTTTCTTGGTAAAGAGAATCCTTTTTTGGGGATCATCGGTATGATCATTTATTTTCTTTAGTGCTTCAGTCAACCTAGTGGACGTGGTCCAGAATTAGTAAATGTATTATTCCAATGATGCTTGAGATTTTTAGATGATTTTGGAGATAAAACTTCACTTTTAGCACTATCACTTCAGCATAGCTTTGTCTTGGTTTTGTTCTTAAAGTGTGTTTGGAAATGATGGTATAATTTATTACCTGAAATACTGTCTAGTAAGTTGGAATTGAATTAGAAGTTCTGGCTTAAAGACTAAAGATGTATAAAACTCATAGGTTTCCTGAAATAATGATGATGTTCTAGTAGACTCTTACACAAAAACTTTTGTCATGAAATCTTCAATGTGATTTCCAACTTACCTATGTGTCAGTCTGTTCTCTGAACTTGAACATTCCCAACAGCTGAGAGAGAGATACTGATTCATAAAAGAAAATGCTGACATCTTTGATGAGTCTGTCCTATTTATTAGGTCCTGATATCAAAGCTTCTGTACATTAGGGTCTGATAGAAAAGAGAGTCCAAATGAAGGAAGAGGTGACTAATAAGCGTGTACTTGCTAAGTCAATCAGCATTTTCTTTT
>NW_006208456.1:2979324-3009672 GCF_000334495.1 Tupaia belangeri chinensis
AGGAAGGATTACTACATAGTTGAGTAGGCACATTGGCAAATTTGAAAACCTTCTGTGAGTTTGTTTGAAATGAGCTAACTACCTAATTATTTTATTAAATATAAGATATAAGTTGCCTGTGAAGATCTCTGGTTTTCATATAATAGTAAATGTAATTTTAAAATAAATCAGAAATAATAAACTAGTTTCTAACTGATGAAAGAGAAGCACTCTGAAATGGATTCAATAAAATTAGCCTTTGTAAGATCTAACTGGCAAATGGATTGAGTCATTTTAGAATGAGGTTGAACTTCAAAATCAGGTAATTTGATTCAGTGATATCAATCCTTCTCTTCCCTTTTGAGTATTTTAAATTACACTGGAACGTAAAGTAACTCTTAAAGAACACTTTTTCAACCTCATGACTACTATCACTTCAGAATAGCAGTTGCATTTAGAAGATAACCCAGATAGTATTACAAATTCCCCAGTATTCTGAATGATATCAGCACGGTAACTACCTGTACATTCTACCGTATTTGCTGCACAGCTGTTGTTCAGACGACGATTGCGAATCCTGAACTATAGCTGCCTCAGAGCACCTCCACGATAATATTCTGAAGTACTGCTCTGAAATCTGCCATAAAGTTTGGTGAATTTAGTAATTTAGTTTCTTCAGAGAAAATGAGATTGTGTTTTCCCAAAGGATATATTTATAACTAGTGAGGAAACTGAATCCATTCCCAGTTTTAATGCTTTTCCAGTTCAAAAGTGATATGCATGTATGTGTCTCTTTCTAACCCTTCGAGCTTCTCTCTGTGTACAATTTAGGGTTACATTCCGAAAAGCAAATGGGAGATGGACACATCTGAGGCAAAGCTAGGTGGGTATTTCCTTTTTCCTGTTTTTATATGTGATACCTGATGGTAATGGTCATAGATCTTTCTGCTATAAGAAGGACAAATTTCCTCCAAACTATTGCTTAAACCAAGATTTTTGGCCTGACTTACATCCTCCAGTCTTTTTTTGCTAGTTTTTAGTTATAACTTATGACAGAGTGAAAATAAAAGTCTTGTAAAAGAACTGCCTTTAATACCATTTAAAGTTTTTAGAATAAATGGAAGTATCTCAGAAACTTAATAACAAAATAAACAAAATACTGCCACTTCTAAAATCCATTCTTTTATATTAATCAGAAATATTGGTGCTGCTGAGATTTAAAATATATATATATATATATTATATACCATATATAATATGTATATATTTAACTGCTATTTAAAGTTGAACCTGATCATGAGTCCTTTAGATACTACTAATAAATAATAATAAATATTGAAGTTTAAAAATTAATTAAAAGGCAGTTATTTTCCTGTATAATAAGTTAGAGTTTCTAGGGTAGTGGGAAGTAGATATGTAATTCAGTTTGTTAAGGAGCCTGCTTTAGAAGATTACATTGAAATCTTCTTCATGTTGTCTTTAGTGTCAGACTACAAAGTAAATCAGTTAAAATTATTGTATAAATAAAAATTTGGAGTTCCTTAGTATGAGTTTACTGTCAAGCAAAAAATCAGACATATTCAAATGGCTTCCTTCAGTATTTCATGATACTGCAAGATGTTTTTCTTTTTTCTTTTCTATTTTTTTTTTTTTTTTTTTTTTGGCCTCACTTCAAGAGAACCGTTTAACACATTGATTAAGATGAATTAATAAAAATTTAAGAAAATGTTCTGAGGACTTTTCTGTTGACCTTACCGATGTTTGAATTACAACTATCAGTCTCTGTTTCTCTTCCTGGTATCATGCTGTTGCTTCAAAATTAAAGTAATCATCTAAATATCTTGAGTTCATAGAACAACTTTGAGTTATTCAGTGCTTCACTAAGACATATTGTCTGTTTCTGATTTGAGAGGAATTTATTTTTCAAACAGTTATATAGATTATATCTTTCATTTTGCCCAACTGCTTATGTTAGTTGATATTGTCCAGGTTCTGTGTTGAAAGATAGTTCCACAAACTGTACTATTACTGTATTATAGGAATTGGTACTTTGTTGTAAATCTAATTTTTTTCTGTTATATTAATGTGACAGTTATATGTGGTTACAGATGTATTTTCATACTAGTCTTCCCTCTGTAGAAAATATTAATAATAACCAGAGCCAGCAGGCGGCATGGTGGTTGGAGGCACTGGACTGCCACATGGCCATCTGTGGTTCCAGTCCTGGACCTGGTGGCTTCCTTTCTCACTTTCCCTTTCGCTCTCTCTGTCTCTCTGTCTCTCTCTGGCCTAATTAGAAAATAATAATAATAATAGTAAATAATGTTAAAATAAAGTAATTCCTAAAAACATATTAATAGCAACATACTATCTCTTCCCCTAGACCTTAAATCATTTGTGTATTTATATACAATTAAATATATAGAAAAGTGAATAATCACAAGTTGCTTTTTGAATAATGCTTTGGTTCTGCCTTTTCTTTTTTTCTTTTTTTGGAGAGGTTTTTGCTATAGGGCGCGTGCACTCGCCAGAAAGAGACAGAGAGACAGAAAGCAAGAAATCACCCCCAGGGGGGATAGCCACACCACAATCCCTTCTTCTCCATTCTCCTCTCAGGATTTTGGGCACACACACACACACACGTGCCTGGCGTGAGTTTTTAGGCTCCCCGGGTCCGGGACTCAAACCGCAGTCAACTACATGGGAGTCCAGCGACATAGCCATTACACTAACTGCTGGTCCCTGGTTCTACTTATTTTGATGTTAAACTTAACTGTACTCTAGAATAACGCATAATTTCTAGGATATTGTCTCTCTTCAGGATCTCTAAATAGTAGTTATCTTTTGGGGCAAAGGAGAGATCCTAAATAAAATAGATAAGTGGATTGTAAAAGTGATAAGTATTTTAACAAGCATATAATCTTTCGGAGGCCTTATGTAATATATGATCTGGGCTAATACTTGTTAAACCTTGAACCAATTCATTTTCTGCTTTTCTAGTGTCTTTCTTTCTTTGTTTCTTTTTTTTTTTTTTTTTTTGGAGAGGTTTTTGCTATAGAGCGCTTGCGCTTGCCAGAAAAATAGAAAGCGAGAAATCACCCCCTGGGGGGATGACCATGCCACAATCCCTTCTCCTCCCGGGATCTTGGGCATGCACACAGATGCACCTGGTGTGAGTTCAAACCACTGGGTCTGGGTCTGGGACTTGAACTGCGGTCAACTACATGGGAGTCCAGCGACATAGTCATTATGCCAGCTGCTGGTCCCAACTTTCCTAGTTTCTAAAGAGAGAAAGAATGAAATTTAGTTAGGGTTGTTATTCAAGAAAAGATGATACTAATCTTGGTTTTAATTGTTGGAAAAAATTGGCATGTCTACCTTTTGCTTCTCAAAAAATATATTTTATACAGATTCAGAATAGTTTAAAGATAGAATGTTAAAATGGATTCCAGATGGAATTAAAAAATTTTTTTTGCTATAGGGCACATGTGCTTCTTGGAGACAGACGGAAAGTGAGAAGCGTGCCCCCCCCCCACCTCTTCAGTGGGGGCAGTCATGCCATAATCCCTTCTCCATTCTCCTCTTGGGATTCTGGGCACTCATGCACACATACCTGGTATGTTTTTCAAGTCACTGAGTCTGGAGACTCCAGCTGCCCAGCCGGCCATGTGGGATCCAGGTGACTTTAAGCTGCCTTTCCACGCTACATGCTGGATGGATTTTTTTTTTTTTTTTTTTTTAATAAACTATTTCAGTTGAAGACACTAAAGATCTGGGAATAAATCTAGACAATAAATTCTAACATGCTTTCAGTTGCTTTTTATTTTTTCAAGAATTATTTATTTAATTTTATTGTTATTATTTTTTAATTTGATCAGAGAGAGAGAGAGACAGAGACAGAGAAAGGGAAAGTGAGAAATCAAGCTGCCAAGTCTGGGACTTGAACCACAGTTGGTCTTATGGGAGTTCATCTCATTAACTAACACACCACCTGCCAGCCCCACAGTTGGGTTTTTAATGAGAGTGACATGATATTTTGTGTAAGGACTTATGTCTTGTACCATGTATTATCTTGAGATCTAATCCAGCTATAGAGGAAAGCAAATTGAATATGAGCATTCTTGAAAGTGCTAACTTCTTTGAAGTTGGTCCATTAAGCCAACTGAGCAGTAGATTCATCTCTAAAATATGAGGATCTTGCATCTGAGAATTAGGCTGTTTATGTTGCCTACCTTATCATAGCACATTTGATATATTTTATTACCAGGTACAGTTTATTTTCTGGGTATTTTACCAATATTCTTAAATTGCTCTTGGAAACATGATTATGCCAAGTAGGAACATATTAACATTGTTAACAGTGTTAGTTTGAGCTAGAGGAGGAGCTGAATCTGAAACTGAGGAATTTGAGTCTGCCAGTGACAAAATACTTACCTATAATCTTTGAAGCAGTTGGTTATATCTCATTGCAGATTCTTTTTTTTTAAGAATTATTTTTATCTATGTTTGTTTGTTTTGTTATTTTAATTAGATTAGAGAGGGACAGAGAGAGAGAGAGAAAGCCACCAGGTCCGGGACTCAAACAGCAGTCGGCCATGTGGGAGTCCAGTGACCTTGACCACCATGCCACCTGTCAGCCGCTCATTGCAGATTCTTAATTTATAGCTCATTCAGTATTACATGCAGTTCACTTTGTGTCAAAATGTTAAATTGAAAGTAGTATAATTTGAGAACAGTTTGGAATAGGCCTGAGCTGCATCTGGCATGGGCATCTGTTTGTTGACCTACCTTCAGCCCAACCTGGCTGACTCTTGCCAGCTGGGACACAGGCATCCTAATGCAAGGGTCGGTGTTCCATGACACATCAGGTGCTGGGATTCAGCATTGAAGCTACTTAAATTCTAGTGATATGAATTTAGCTTCACAGACTATGAGAACTAGAATACTGAGATTGGTATCATCTTAACTTAGGTTCTGTATATGAAGTACTTTTGCTTTTCTCATGTTAGTATCATTTGTCTCTACTTAGGAGTCCTCGTATATTGGCCTGCATGTCAGACAGACTCATGTCTTCACAGTTGGAATGTTATAATTATTTCTCTAGGCACATAACCCATGTGTGTTCACCTCGAACAGATGTTCAGAAATGCCAGTTACCTTTAGAAAAATGCATAGATGTTCTCTAAAGATATTTTCTGTGCTATAATAATATATGCTGACTGGAAGATGTGGTATCTGTGACTTGCCAAATTGGGTTTAAAACTTCATTTTTTAGAACTCAGACCTTCAAAAACCTTTAGTGAGTATATAGGACACCAGTCTTCTTCCTGTAATCAACACTCCCAATTCCTCTTCTCTCACCTTATGCCATCAGTCTGTGTTTGGGTTTACAGTATGCCCTGTAGAAGTGGTGCGAGCCTTTCATTGGCCCCCAGAAGGAAATTTTAAACGCGTGCATGATAAAATTTCAAATTAAACATTTCAAACAAGAATCTGCAAAATAGAAATGCATGGTTTTCTGAACTCCCGTGTGGCAAATGTGGAACTACTAGTCCCTAACTCCTGTCATATACCCAGTATGTAAGGAAAAGTTCTTGCAGTTTTCACAGTGCTCTTCTGCACCGTCGTCTGGCCATGCTCTATTCTAGGAATTGAAATATGACATTTTCCCTTTAAAGTGTGTCTGTGCCGAAGGTGATCTTATTAACTTTGAAATCCATTGAGGTTTTTTAATAAATGTGTTGGTGCTTCCTGCTCTTTTGGTAAAATCATTCAGTGTTGAACTGAGAACAGTTTTATTGTTTGTGGGGCTTTATTGGCTTTCTAATACTGTATTCTGGGTCCTGGTGCGGTTAAGGGATCACTTTAAGATCACGAGTAGTATGGCTCATCGCATACATGTAGATAAAGTTATTTGAAACTGCATGTAATTTACAGAGATTGGAAGACTGGTTCTGTTGGGCCTATCTTGTTAAAATCTTGCCAAAATGTGATGTTAAAATTTTCTTGAGTTTTGTAAAGAGTTGCAGTTTACCTTAGTAGTTGTTCGATGATAATTGCTTTCATTGGGAGGGGTTTAGGACTAAAAGCTTTTCCAAGTATATAAGATCTTACTGGTTTTTAAAGCCAGTTTAGGTAGTTGTGTGTAAAACCCTTACATTTGAAGCATAAACTCACTCTCTCTCCTGCCATCGCTTCCACTGCAGTTTTATTTTCATATCAAATTCTCTCCAACTTGATGCCTAAAATATTTCTATTATATACACTCTGTACCCTTTATGGAGTTTAATGAAGTGTGATTATTGTGTGTTTCTAAGGTTTTTAGACTTTCTGTTGTTGGCCTGCTTAATAATAGTGTGTTTATATAACTTCAGTAAACATTTCAGTGCTTCAGTATAGTTAAAAATGTATATGACTCATAATATGCCACATGTAATACTCGAAATTACCAATAAAAAAGACACAACACATTTTCATCGCATATTCTTCTTTAAGACACCTAAACTCATGTCTCAAAATTTCTGAATCCACAATCCCTATTCATTTCATTGATTATGGTGTTTGGCCTCTTGGGGAGCCAAGCCTTCTCAGATTCAGGATTCAGAAATACCAGATCTGGTCACTTTGGCTGAGTAGCCCTGACCTCAGAATGGCCAACAGTACTTGAGAATATAACCAAAGAAAGTTGTGATCTCAGTCACCTTATTCATAAACACTCATGGTGAAAACTCACGGCAGCCAAAATTCAAAGAAACTGTTCATCTAAAACCTTTTGAATGTTACCTTGGCTTATTATGTTATTGGAACCAGCTGCTTTTCCTATGGCACAGTATTGTTCATGCACTGCAGTTCACGACTGAAGATCAGATAGGTGATGTTAATATTGTATTAAAAACAAACAAACAAAAAGAGTGGAAGAAAAGAAACCATCTTTAGAAAAATCCAACTTTGCATTTTCCTTCAGAATATGAGAAGTGAAGTGTAACTTTGTGGGGGAGAGGGAGGACACAGAGGCCAGTAAAGTGCCTTTTCTTGCTTTGCCCATATTTGATACTCAGATCGACATCATAAAGTAATGCCCGCCAAACACCAGACAAACAATGAGAATTACACAGAACTTGCTATCTCAACCAAGAAGATAGTTTGGATCTGCAAGTGATGCTGCACTCAAAAATATGGACGCGCTCTCCGAAAGTGTTCCAGCCTTCTTTCCCTTGTTTGTGTGCTGTGTACAAACTCACACTGTTCCCTAATGCTGCGGCTCTGTGTTTGTCCCTCAGACAAGTTGGATGGCTTGAGGACTGGGACTAAAAGGAAACGTGACTGGGAGGCCATAGCCAGCAGAATGGAGGATTATCTTCAGCTTCCCGATGATTATGATACCCGCGCTTCTGAGCCTGGGAAGAAGAGGGTAAGAGACTTTACCAGTAACTGCCACCACACAAAAAGCCCAGTTAGGCTTCCGGCTTTGGAAATTTATGGGCAGATAACCACACGAATGATGTTAAGAGTGATTTAGTTTATTCTGTATTGTATTGTACACCTAAAAAAGGAGTCAGATCTTACAGATTATCAGGTCAAAATGTACAAGTAACTTTAAAAATGGAGACCAGAACCTCACATGGTAAGCATGTTGTTAACCTTACAGGATTTGGAAATGTTCACTTGTGCCATTTTGTCTGAGGCAGAATAGTCAGATGCAAAGCAGGGTGTTGAAACAAATATATGGAACTTGTTAATGGATAAGATGTGGAGGGCCCAAGAGAAGATGGAATTAAGGGTGATTTCTTGGGATTCTAGCCATGAGTACTCCATGTATGTAATGCCATTTACTGAAAGAGAGAAATCTGGGAAATTTTTAAGCTTGAGGGTGAAAAATTGAGAGTTCAGGGGACCGGCGGCTGGCATAGTGGTTGAGGTACTGGACTACCACATGGCTGACCATGGTTCGAGTCCCAGACCTGGCAGCTTGCTTTCTCACTTTCCTTCTTTCTCTGGCCAAATTAAAAAATAGTAATAATAAATTAAGTTAATAAAATACTTCTTTAAAAAAATTAAGAGTTCAGTGAGGGACCAATTAAGATAGAAATCTAAGTGAAATTGTTAAATTGACTATTGGATTTACTTGTGTAAAGTTTGTGGGAAAAAGCAGACTGAAATAATAAATTTGAGGAAATGATATTTAAAACCGGAGAGTGGATGATCTTCCCAAAGAGAAAGTGTAAACATAAAAGTAAAATAAATATTTTCCTTAAAAGCAAAATAACAAAGCAAAGGGATCATATTAAATAGACAGTCAGCCCTTTGTATGTGTGGGTTCTGCATCTGCAAATTTGCCAACCAGAGATTATGTTACGTTGTTACTTACGTGTACCGTGCAGTTACGCCTCCGATGGTCCAGTCTACTGAATGCTCAGGCTCTCTTTTTCTTGTGAAGAGTGCAGTATGACAGCTATTTATGTAGCATTTAATTATATTAGCTATTATAAGTAATCTAGAGATAATTTAAAGTATAGGAAGGATGTGTGTAGGTTATGTGCAAATACTATACCCTTTTACAAGAAGTACCTAAGCTTGTGTAGATTTTGGTATCCTCAGGGGTCCAGGAACCAATTCCCTAAGGATACTGAGGGAATCACCACAGTGATGGGAGGGATCACCACAGTGTTTTACACAAGCTTTTTTCAGCTAGCTCATCTTGATCTTTCTATATATGTAGACTTTTTTATTCCTAGCCAGAAGGCACATGAGCTTGTAAGGGAGATGTAGGAGAAAGCACCCCCCAGTAGGGTGCAGTCATGCCATAATCCCTTCTTTTCCACTTCTCTCTCCTGTCTGGGTTTTGGGCATGCACACATATGTGCCTGGCATGATTTTTTTTTTTTTAAGAATTATTTTATTTATGGGACCAGCAGTTGGCATAATGGCTATCACTGGACTCCCATGTAGTTGACCACGGTTCAAGTCCCAGGCCTGGTGGCTTAAACTCATGCCAGGTGTATGTGCATGCGTGCCCAAGATCCTGAGAGGAGAATGGAGGAGAAGGGATTGTGGCATGGCCATCCTCCCCAGGGGATGATTTCTTGCTTTCTGTCTCTGTCTGCATTTCTGGTGAGTGCACTCATCCTATAGCAAAAACCTCTTCAAAAAGAAAAAATTATTTTATTTAACTTTTTTTATTTTATTTTATTTTTAATTTGACCAGAGAGGGACAGAACAAAAGAGAAGGAGAGAGAGAGAGAAAACAGGAAAGCAAGCTGCCAGGTCCAGGACTCAAACCACAGTTGGCCATATGGGAGTCCAGTGCCCTCAACCACCATGCCACCTGCCAGCCCTGCCTGGCATGATTTTTAAGCTGCTGATACCAGGGTCAGGGCTTGAACCACTGTTGGCTATGTGGAATCCAGCTCCATTAACTGTGAGACAACAATGCCAGCCCTGACTTTCTGTTATTTCTGTGAAGGGAGATTTTTGCAGAAAGAGAAATTACCTCCCAGTAGAGATGACCACACCACAATCCTGACTCCATTCTCCTCTCAGGATTCTGGACATAAGTACACATACGCACGTGCTCCTGGTGTGAGTTTTAATCTGCCAGGTCCAGGACTCGAACTGCAGTCAATCAACTATGTGGGAGTTCGACAATATAACCATTACACCATCTGCTGGTCCCGTTTTTTTTTAAGTTAATTGGTTTAAAAGAATAACTTATTTAATTTAATTTATTTATTTTAAATTTGCTACAGGGCACATGCACTCACCAGAGACAGATAGAGACAGGGAATGTGAGAAAGGAAGCTGCCAAGCCCAGTACTCTGCCATGTGGGAGTCAAAGAGCTACCTAGCGTGCCATTGATTGATTGGTAGGATAGGAAGCTCTTTAAAAAAATATCATTCCCCCCCCCCCGCCCTTTATAAAGAAGGAGAGAAAGTAAAGTCAGACAGAGGTAGATATTTTTGACAGAGTATTGCCGCGTGGCAGTGCTGCTGCCCCAGCCTCCCAATAAGCTAGGGTTATAAGCACAGGCATCTGTGCCTGACATGTTCAGGCTGGCCTGGGAGTCAAACCCAGGCCTTCCATGTGGTTTTCAACCTCCCGAACAGTGACACTGTCTGTACTACCATGGTTGAGCCTACCATCAGTTATTTACCCAGTTCCTTATTGATAGATGCTTATGCTATTTCCATTTTATTGCTAATATAGATACTGTGGCGGAAGTCATGCACGGTGCATAGGTCTTGGCAAATATATCACTAGGGTGAATTTTTAGTGCTAGAACTGCAAGATCATAATATGTGATATATAATTCTGACAGATAATATAAAATTATTCACCCATTTATAAGTAAATCCCTGTTTTTCCACATTTAGATCAGCAGTGCTATTATCAAACTTTTTAACTTGATAATCTGCTAGGTAAAAAAAAATGATTTCTCATTTTGCATTTCTTTAATTAAGGGTAAAGTTTTAACATCACTATCTTTATGCATCATTTCTTTGTATTTCTTTTTAAGTGAATTTCCTCAGTGCTTGAATAGTAAAAGAATACTTTATCTCAAATGGATAAAAGTGCCGATAAAACTTCATTACAGTGAGTTACCATTCTAAAAAAATTCAAGTTTCAAAACCCTTCCGTACCGTAGACAGGACATAAACCTGTCCTTGTCTGTGTAGCTTGAGGGGATACAAGAGGATCTCATTAATGACCTTCCATTTATGCCCAGACCCACCCAAGAACTACTTGTCCTGATACCCCTTATTACAGTGGTTTTTTGTTTGTTTGTTTGTTTGTTTTTTGAATTTGCTACAGGACACATATACTCCCTGAAGAGAGAAAGAGAGGGGGAAAGTGAGAAAGCACTCCCACCCCCAGAGGGAGTAGCTATGCCACAATCCCTTCTCCTCCATTCTTCTCTTGTGATTTTGGGCATGCACACTTGCATGTGTTTTTCAAGCCTCCAAGTCCGGGACTCAGATCACATAGTTGGTCATGTGGGATTCAGGTGCCTTAACCACCATGCCAACAGCTGGCTCTCTCATTCCAATTTTAAGGTTGGGGCTAACAGAAATAGGAGTGATTCCTCCTAGAAATACTTCAGTTCTGGAAACAATGAATAATCTGAAATGAGAAATATTTTTCTCTAATTTGTTTTTACTCAGTTCACTATTGCTCTCTTCAATAAGGAGCATGTGAGCCTATACAGTTTGCTTTGTTAAGTTGGGTGGCCAAAGTGAATTGAGTTCTACACATCCTTTTTTGTTTGTTTTGCTATAGGATGCATGCACTCACTGGAGAAAGACAAGAGACAGGAGAGATGATGGCCATGCCACAGTCCCTTCTCCTCTTAGTATTTTGGGCTTATATACACACATACCCAATGTGTTTTTCAAGCTGCCAGGTCTGGGACTCAAACCATATAGTTACCCATGTGGGATCTTGCCACCTTAACAACTATGCCATCAGCTAGCCCCCTCCTAATTCTTTAAAGTGTCTCCTCTTAACTCTCCTCCCCAGCCTTATAAAATTGATGTCAGATGGTTTTAAAATTCTCCCAAATCAACCTCAAAGTGCAAGGAGATCCTATAGATAGCAAAGAATGCAGAATACATTACTTATCCTTCCCCAGAAATATTTTTCTCTAATTTGTTTTTACTCAGTTGACTAATACTCTCTTTAATAATTTAGCTTTTTACAAATACTAGGTGAGTTCCTGGTATTAACTTCCACTCTAACAAAATGTTGGTTCTGTGTAGTTGATCATACTAGAATTTTACTTAAATGGCTAGGCTGTAAGATAAAGTTTATTTTTTAAAAGTTTTAGTTGCTTAGTTAGGTATAAAATGGTAGCTCATGTGTACTTTAATTTGTATTTCATTGTTGACCATGGAAGGTGATTATTTCTCATTGCTAAATTCTATTTTAAAAATAGTTTCCCCTTCCTTCCTTCCTTTCTTTCTTTCTTTCTTTCTTGCTTTTTTAAGAGGTTTTTGCTATAGGGCGCGTGCGCTCGCCAGACAGACAGAGAGACAGAAAGCGAGAAATCACCCCTCATGGGGGATGGCCACACTGCAATCCCTTCTCCTCCATTCTCCTCTCGGGATCTTAGGCACGCACGCACACATGCCTGGCGTGAGTTTTAAGCCACCAGGTCCGGGACTCGAACCGCGGTCGGCTACATGGGAGTCCAGCAACATAGCCATTATGCTAACTGCTGGTCCCTCTCTTTCTTTTTTAGAGAGAGAGACTTTTGCTATAGGGCGCACGCACTTGCTGGAGAGACAGAAAGTGAGAAATCCCTCCCGGGGGGATGGCCACACTGCAATACCTTCTCCTCTATTCTCCTCAGGATTTTGGGCATGCATGCACATGCTCTCGGTGTGAGTTTAAGTCATTGGGTCTGGGACTCAAACCATGGTCAACTGGATGGGAATACAGCAACGTAACTATTATGCCATCTCCTGGTCCTGTCTTTTTTTTTTTTTTTTTAAGAGAGATTTTTATTATAGGGCACGTGTGCTCACCAGAGACACAGAGACAAGAGAAACAGCGAGAAATCACCCCCCAGTGGGATGGCCACACTTCAGTCTCTTCTCAGGATTTTGGACACACGCACATACTTGCTCGGTGTGAGTTTAAGCCACTGGGTCCGGGACTCAAACAGCCGTCTACTACATGGGGATCTAGCAGCATAACTATTACTCATCTGCTGGTCCTGTCTTTTTTATTTATTTATTTTTTTAAAGAGATTTTTGTTATAGAATGCATGCACTCACCACAGAGACAAAAAGTGAGAAATCACCCCACGGGAGGATGGCTACTCTGCAGTCCTTTCTCCACTCTCCTCCTGGGATTTTGGGTATGTACACACATGCACCCAGTGTGAGTTTCAAGCTGCTGGGTGTGGGACTCAAACCGTGGTCGGCCATGTAGGAGTCCAGCAACGTACCAATTATGCCATCTGCTAGTCCCCTTTCTTTTTTTTTATCTGTAAATAATGGCTAATTGCTTTGACTACTGTATACCAGGCACAGAGCTCTTTTCTTTTTTTGTCATTTATTTCTTCCCAGGAGTTGGAGTGAAGAAATGCCCAGCAGTGTCCTGACGCTGCAGTCCACTCCAAACCCCTGTCGTCCCGGATCACAGACATGCATGCGCATCCAGTGTGCTCAGGGAGGCCTCAGGGACTCAAACCGAGAACCTTTCCTATGTGGGTCCAGTTGTGTTACCACTGCACTACCACTTGGCCCTATTTTAGAAATATTTCAATAGGGCCAACCCTATAGCACAGTGGTTAAAGGAGCCAGATTTTACATAGAGGTTTTTGCTATAGGGCGCGTGCACTCGCCAGACAGACAGACAGGCAGAGAGATAGAAAGTGAGAAATCACCCCCCAGAGGGGATGGCCATGCCTCAATCCCTTCTCCTCCATTCTCCTCTCGGGATCTTGGGCACGCACACACATGCACCCGGCGTGAGTTTAAGCCACCAGGTCCGGGACTCGAACCGTGGTCAACTACATGGGAGTCCAGCGACATAGCCATTACGCTAACTGCTGGTCCCTAAAAGGCTTATTATTTAAACTGCAGATTTAAAAGTAGCAGGGTGTGGGACCAGTTGTGGCATATTGGTTAAGGTGGCTGGATCCCACATGGCCAATTATGTGGTTCAAGTCCCAGACCCAGAAACTTAGAAGACAGGCTGGGTTCCTGTGTGTGTGTGTGCATGCCCAAAATCCTAAGAGGAGAATGGAGGAAAAGAGATTGCATCATGACCATCCCCTCCCCCAAGAGGAGTGCTGTCTCACTTTCCCTTCCCCTCTCCCTACCTCCCCCTCTCTGATAGGTACATATGCCCTGTAACAAGTTAAAAAAGAAAAGAAAAGTAGTAGAGTGTGGTAAATCATTGTATGTAATTCTGTGCTGAGGATACCTTGGGTATAGAGTTAAATTTACTGTGGCCACTTTGTTCAGTGGCCAATCTGTCTATCTTCATGCCCTTTAACACAGTCATCTTTCTCTAAAATGTGTATCCTAAATCCCAAATGGGACTATGAGAGTGTGTATAAATTAATCAGAATCATTATACCAGCTTTAATGGGTAGAGGGGCCCAACTTTGAAGACCAAAGCACACCTTATTAGGCTTCTTACTAAGGCTCTTAAAGACTATTGAGCCATGGCTTTTCTATACACTAAAAATCTACTTAAAGAGAGTCAGGTGTTAACCAATTTCTCACCACTGTTATGACTACGACTTCCCCTTGCCCAAATGATTGCTTTTAGAAGGCCGGTGATACTATTACCAGTCCTACCACGGGTAATAAGGAAGGTCAGTGTACCACAGGACTACATGCATTCCCAGCTCCACTGTTTCTTCTCCTTGTTCCTTCTCCTTGTCATACATCAAAGGCCGTATTTAAAATATGTCCAGACTTTGGTACTGTGCATTGCAAACAGCAGTTTTCTAGTCTCTCTGTAAGCATTTGGACTTTTAATGCTTTGTTAACATAACATGTAAGAATCGATGTTCTTAAAAATTCAGAGTAGGAGGCCAGCAAGTGGCATGGTGGTTAAGGGTGGATTCCCAACCTGGCTGCTTGCTTTCTCACTTCTTTCTCTCTCTCATTCTGTCTCTCTCTGGTAAAAATTAAAATAAATAAAGTTAAATAAAAATTTAAAAAAGAAAGAAAGTGGTAAATGTGAAAATAAACTACAAGGTGGCCAAAGAAAGAAAATTTAGAGTACTGGGGCCAGCGGGTGGCATGGAGATTAAGGTGCTGAATCCCACATGGCTGACTGTGTGGTTTGAGTTGTGAACCTAGTGGATTGAAAATCACTCCTGGTGCGTGTGTGTGTGTGCCCAAAATCCCAAGGAGACTGAAAGAGAAGGGATTGTCGCGTGGCCATCCCCCTGGAGGGTGATTTCTTGCCTTTTCTCTGTCTCTGATGAGTGCATGTGCCCCTAAGCAAAAACTTAAAAAAAAAAAAAAATCTTTATCAGTAGGTAATATCCCTCATCCATATATTTGTAGGTATAATTTTGCCATAAATGGTGATTTCAGTTGAGTTAGTCTCGTGGTCTTTTTATGTCGTGAATGAAAGTGATACTATCAGCTCACTGTTTTCTCTAAGATTAAATTTCATTTTTCTTTTCTTTTTTTCTTTTTTCTTTTTTTTTTAAGAGCTTTTTGCTGTAGTGTCCGTGCGCTTGCCAGAAAGACAGAGAGAGAGAAAGCGAAAAATCACTCTCTGGGGGGATGGCCATGCTGCAGTCCCTTCTTCTCCATTCTCCCCTCGGGATCTTGGGCACGCACACACACATGCCCAGCCTGAGTTTAAGCCACCGGGTCCGGGACTTGAGCCACAGTTGGCTACATGGGAGTCCAGTGACATAGCCATCACGCCAACTGTTGGTCCCTCTAAGATTCAATTTCAAGAAAAATTTATTGTGTAGAGGTAAGTAAAACTCAGTCCTTGATCTGGAGTGTTTATAGCCTATTAGGGAACACAGATCTGTACATGGATAATTGCAATACACTGTGGAAATTCAAAAGTAGACACATACCCGGCTCCATGGCACAGGGGTAGTGTACTGCTCAAGGGAAGCTGGATCCCATATGGTGACTGTAGTCTGAGCCCCTGACCAACCTGAAACACACCAGGCACACACACAGGGGCCCAGGGTCTGATTGGCTGGATGACTAGAGGGAGGAGCTCACAGCATGACCTTATTCTGTGGAGGGTGCTCATCTCTCTCTCTTTCTGTCTTGTGTGCACACATGCTGTATCATGAATAAAGAAAAAAATTTTAAGTAGATACATCAAAACCAAGAAATAATAATGGGAAGGCAGTGATTAATTATTTGATTGGCAAAGAGAAAAAGCGGGACCAAGCAGGGAAGATGGACAAAATCAGGGAAACTCTGCTTTAGGAAAAGACAAGTGTGTGCACACTTACAGAGCCATGAAGTGACTGGACATGCTCTAAGAACTAGAATTAAGTCTGTATGGCTTGTATAAAATGCCAGTCATTGGCCAGAGACGTTGTAAGACCCCTGGTGGGGCCTAGGTCAACAGAGACCTGAGTGCTTGGGCTTTTACATTGTAGGTAGAGAGGAAGGATTTAAAGCAGAAGAGAGTCACAACTATGTGGATTTTAGGAAAATCACACTGGCAGAATGGATTGGATGGGGTTGAATAGAGACAGGATGACAAAATATATGGCTTTCTCCAATTCTCCCAGGTTAATTTTTAGTTTTTAAAATTTGTCATTTTTAATGAGTTATCCTACGTCTTAGATTATCCAGAGAGGGAGGGAGTATGTACTATATTTCCCGAAGGGTCCACCTAATGCTGTGCTCTTTTTAGGTGAGATGGGCAGATCTGGAAGAAAAGAAGGACGCAGATAGGAAAAGGGCCATAGGTTTTGTGGTCGGACAGACTGATTGGGAGAAGATCACAGATGAAAGTGGTCACCTGGCTGAAAAAGCCCTCAATCGAACCAAATATATATGAGACTTAGTTTTTGAACGGAGTCGTTATTCCTCTAAGGTAAGGGTACACAGGCATACATAGCCTACTGTGTGGTTGCTTCAGAGGGTTTGAGATAAAGAAGATAGCATGCTTTGCCAACGTGCTCTCTTCCTGCATTATGTTCTAGTTCTAAAAGAGTAAGTACATGCTAGTTGCTAATGTGTACAATATAGAGTAGTGGGAAAGGAAGCAATTTTCTGCAACCTGGCTCACTTTAAAAATGCACAAATTGGGAAAAATTTGGATTCTATAGATTTGAGAATGAGTGGCATGATGTGTCTACTGAACTTTCCTTCCTTTCTTGGCCTGACAACCTTTTCTTTTCTTTCCAGGTGGTTCGCTTTGAGGTGATCTGAAGCCAAGGCCTCATGGAGCTTCTTTGTGTGTCACCTGCTTCCACGTTTCAGTTTTTGTTTTGTTTCTACTGCTTTAGTTTTTAAAGTTCTCCAGTGTCCCCAAGAGGTATTAGAATCTTGCTTACACAAGCAAGACGATTTTTCTTTTTAACTATTTTGGGGAGGGAGGGAGTGATAGCTTAACTGCTGAAGCCAGGTGGGGGTCTGCTGGAGGATTCCAACAGAGTATTTCCTCCACTGTATGATGTCACAGACTATCTCTATCATCATTGCTTTGTGGCTGTTTTTGTTTTTTACTGTATGTAACTGGTAGCTGATTGTACTAGGATTAAAAACAATAAACTTTCACGATAAAGCCGATGAAATTCATGGGCTATACAGCATGGGCCCCTTTCTCTTGTTTTCTTAATTTTATTTTTATTGCTTTTTTTAATGATGTGTCCAAATTATATGCTAGCTAAACATTTTCAGCCCTTTTTCCCCTTGAATATTATGTAGCTCAATGATTTCATGATACATGTGGTAAAACACAAGGCTCAATGTTTAAAACACTCTTTGTCTTATAGCTGATTTCTTTCTCCTGTCTTTATATCTTAAAGACTGATAAAGACTAAGTCCAAATATTCATCAGTTCCTGGGAGCATATCTGTCTAACATGCTTTATTTAATTTTTTTTTTTTTTTTTTTTTGGTTCTCTCCTTCCAACTTTTCACCTTCTCTCTTTATGCTTTGTAATGTTTTGATTTTTCCTTAATCTAGCTTTGAATTTTGGTAGACAGAATTGATGTGCTCCTTGGAACATGAGATTCTTGCTTTACTTTGAATTTGAATTCCCAACTTTTAAAAACCAAGATTGCAAGGAAGGAGCTTGGAGATGCAGAGTCCTCTGGCTTGCACCCTTTAAGTTTGTCAGATTTTCAGGTTCTTGCCAGATTGTTCACAATTAGACAATATGACCTTCACAGATTTCCTCTCGTGGTTAATACCAAGTGAACCCAGAAATATACAGAACTAATGCCCAAATATCATTACTATTTAAACACAGAAGAGGGGCTTCTTTCCATTTTTCATTTTGCCGAGAAAAAGAAAATCATCTCCTATCATAAAGGAAGATAGAGAAGAAGAGCCTTCTTCCTAAAACACCATTTCCATTTTGTAATTCAGTTTAGCAATTTGAAAATGTGTTCACTAAACACTTCACTATTTTGAAATGCTCTCTTTTGAGCTACAGATGAAGATCCGTTAGTTTTATGACCTACATTAAATGTTATATGAATAGAGCTAATATTTACTACCATTTGAATAGTATCATTTTGGATTCAACAACTTGACATTATAGCACTGCAGACCCTAAATTAATGGAAATCTTGACAACTTCTGTACTTTCATCATTCTTGAAATTCTGTTTAAGCATAAGAAACTTTTAAGTTTATTAACAAGTCAATATTGAATGTATAATTTGCTGCATTAAATAATTTTCACTGTTTATAGTATTTAATAAGCTATTTTGGTTGCTTCTTGGCCTACATTTTTATGTACTGATCTTTCTCAACCACCTTTTTTATGTGGACGGTACAGCACAAGATAGAATTATTGTTTGTACAAAGACTCATTTACTGCTTACCAGAACTACCCAATGTTTATTCTCATCACAAGAAAAACTCCCAGAATGTGTTCTCTAGTTGAGAAGAAACGGAGACCTGTGTGTTCTAGAGGGTATTTTACTTTAATTGTGCATAACCGTTTCATGTTCTGGTGGACACTATTCAGAATGTCCATGAAATAAGGAGTGGCAGTCACCCGTGAGTCACATTGTGATTTTTGCCTGACAGTCATGGCTTTGTGTCTGTGCTCTTATACAAAGAGGGATGGGGAAGAGCTAAAAGATCCAGAAATGACTTCTGCCAGTTTTCAGAAGATAAGAGATTAGCATGACCTTAGGGGACGAAAATAGAATATTGCCTGCTTTTGGAAATTGGTATGACAACCTCAATGCAAGGAGGTTAGCAGATGAGAAAGTAATAGAGATAGTCAATTGATATTTGACTTTGCTAGTCTGATATGGAACTGTTAAGAAATTCTTAAATTTGCATTATCACTAGAGGTAGAACAGAATAGAAAGTCTAAGGGTACCGTTGAGAAATTTGACATGTGTAGAAAAATGCTTTGATAATGCAAATATTTTAAGTCCACTTAGAGATACTCTCGGAAGATGAAGGACCAAGCTTAGATTCCTTTTTTTTGGGGGGGAGGGGATTTGCTATAGGGCATGTGTGCTCGCCAGAAAGACACAGAGACAAAAAGCGAGAAATCACCCCCCAGGGAGGATGGCTATCCGCAATCTCTTTTCCTGCATTCTCTCAGGATCTTGGGCACGCATGCACACGTGCCCGGCCTGAGTTTTAGCCATCGGGTCCAGGACTCGAACTGTGGTCGACTATATGGGAGTCCAGTGACATACACCAACTGCTGGTCCCAGATTCCATTTATTTACTAGCATTTTGTTTTCATTTCATTAATGTTTTCCTTACCGCATCTTATGTTTTAAAATTTATTTTAATAACAATAGTTTAATTTAATTTTATTTTTGGTGTCTTAAGCTTTAATATAACATTTTCTAACATTGGGGAAGGTTGCTTATGTCTTCGTGGGCATTTCATATATTTTAAACTAAATGTAAAATCTCTTACTTCAGTGATTCAACTTGCTTGTAAAGTTCCTCTGCAAGAAACTTGGTAGATGAGATACGGAAATTTTTTTTAATTTGCCAGAGGACATTTGCCCTTGTCAGAAAGAGATGGAGAAAGGGAGAGAGGGAGAGGGGCAGGGAGGGAGGGAGAGAGGGAGGGAGGGGGAGAGAGAGAGAGAGAACGAGAACACATCCCCTACCCCTGTGAGGGATGTCCATATGTCCATGCCACAATCCCTTCTCCATTTCTCCCTCCTTTTGGGACTTTGGGCATGCGCTCCCAAGCACCCGGCATGTTTTTCAAGCTACTGGATCCAAGACTCCAACTGCAATCCCTGTGGGATTCTGTTGCCTCAACCACCACAACACTGGCTGGCCTGAGACTTTTCTATGTGAAAATCATTTGCTTAGGATTGAGTTGGCATATTCAAAATATTTTAGTGACTAATTTTGAAAATCAGAAGCAGTCAATAATATAGTAGTCTGTTGACATTTGAGTCCCATAATTTTCTAGAAGTTTGAATTCAACATAATTTTCTTTTTTTAAAAGAATTATCTTATTTAACTTCATTTATTTACTTATTTAATTTTATTTGACCAGAGAGAGAGAAAGTGAGAAAGCAAGTCTCTAGGTCCAGGACTCGAACCATGGTAAGCCACGTGGGAATCTAGCACCCTTAACCACCACACTACCTGCCAGCCCCTCAACACAATTTTTTAGAAATTTGAATTTGATTCACATATCAATGATTAACTCAGAATTTTATTAATTCAGAAGTTCTGCAGTTAAGGACAAAGGTAAAATCTTGAATATTCTAGTTTGATTTATTTCTCTTGTGTAAGAGTTCTGGTTGACGTCTTGGCTTTTTTTCATTTGGCATATTCAAGAGATTTTCCAGAGATCTGTTCCCGTTGCTGTGTGTATCAAATCTTGTTCCTTTTTATTGCGGTGTAGCATTCCATCCCATTCTCTTCTGCAGCTGCAGAGTATTTTATTTGATGATGTACCATAATTGAATGTACCTAGTCTCTCTGAATGGCTGTTCATACTGCCTTTTTCTGTTATAAATTGTGAATTTTGTAACTACTCTTTATCAGTCTGCCACGCTACATTTTCCTGGTTTCTAGCAATGAAGTAACAATACTGATGGCATCTTTGACATAGACCTCCTCAGAGGACAAGAAGAACTTAGGAGCCGGCATGGCACAGCACAGCAGTGAACTGCTTGTCAAGAGAATATGACAGTAACTAGATGGTAAAGGCTCTCTTGTTTCCTGGAAAATTCTGCATAATGGGATTCTGGCAAAGCAAAGACCCATGGTGTGTCTGAGAGGGCCAGAATGGCCAGAGACCCTGATGGTTTCCTGGTCTACACATGGCTGAAAGTCAGTACCTTAGGTGACTGTCCTTGGAACCTGGATATTGCTGTGTATGCACCTGCACCTCAGTGACTGATCTGATCTCAGTTCTCAGGTTCATTGTTTTCATATTTGACCATAGAAAAGGAGCATCCTCATGACCGGGGCCAAGCTTCTGCAGTTGTGGATGGCCCTCCACCTGCTAGCAGTGCTTTGCATTTGTGATCCTACAAAGAGCCCATGCTGTGAATGGCTTCTATAGAGGCAAAGGCTTGATTTTGCATCTTCTGCATAAGAAGGTTGACCTTTCTACTAAATATTCATACTCTTGTTTTTGACAATATTGAGATTACTCTTACTAAACATAAAGAACTAAAATAATTTCTTCTGTCGTAATTTGAAATCCTACTTTTAGATCTGTTATTTCTGACAGTGAGTTCTTATTTTCTGGCTAGATATGTCTAATGTTTATTTCTTTTACAGCATCAAGCTCAGTGCATGGCTCATATATCTATAGGGTGAATAAATGCAGGGGATATTTACTGTGCATATGGCAGAGGTTACAGACTCATTCAGATTGGACAGGTAAGAGATGAGTGAGGAAGAGGATGGAGACTGGCAAACTGGAGAACAAGATAGGACCAGTTAAAGGAGACAGCACCTGTTCAATCGTGGCATCCTGTGTCCGAGTGGTAGGGATGCGAGTCTTACACTGTCAGATTTTCTGTTTTCAAGAAAAGTGAGAAATAATGGATCTTTTATGAGATCTTCCATTATTTTGACACCAAGAACTTTTGTTTGTGTTTGTGTTTTGGCCCGTACAACCTGCCTGAAGACTATGAGTTTGAAGCTCTTGATATTTAGAAGATAGATTGGTGAGACCTTAGTGTTCACTGTGGTCTAATCCCATTGTTTTAGAGATGAGGTCCCTGAGAGGGGAAATGACTTGCTCAAAGTTACTTGGCAAAACAGGCTAGAACTTTGGTTTTCTTTGTCTGTAACCTGACACACGTTTTTCTGAGCTACATTTCCTTTATGAGGACCTTCATAAATTCTAGGATGGTGAATTCTCCAGTATTGTGTGTGTGTGCACACGCATGCATGTTTATAAACTCTTCGGACCCAGAATGCCTTCTGATCTAAGTAGGAACAACATGATTACCTTTGAAACCATTTTCCTTGAACCTTCATGAGTAGTGATACTCCTAGGATCTCATTTAAGTGCTTATTACATCTTACTGGATTGTTGGAAAAGTAATGACACATTTTTTCATAGAAAATTAAGTCATGACTTTTCTGATAACCTAGTATATTGATATTTATTTTTTAATCAAAGAAACTTATCTAAAATATCAGATTAAATTATTATATGAGAACAGTGGATGTTTCTTTACAGAGTTGAGAAAATCATTTGTATATTGCTATGCAGATAGGTTGTTGAAGTAATTTTTTCTGTAATTAGTCATTTCTTAGGTAATTAGCCCATTTCCTTTCTCTCCAATGACAAACATCTTTCTCACTTCATTTGGAAGTTTACCATTATTCACTTTATTAAGGACTAACTAAGCTCATCAACTTGACATTGAAGTCTTGTCCTTAGCATGATCCTGACCACTTCTCCAGCTTCCTCTTCTGCATATTCTTAAGACATGTATGCTATGGGACCAGCAATTGGCGTAATGGTTATGTCACTGGACTCCCATGTAGTCGACCATGGTTTGAGTCCCAGACCTGGTGGCTTAAACTCTCGCCAGGCACACGTGTGTGCGTGCCCAAGATCCCAAGAGGAGAATTGGAGGAGAAGGGATTGCAGGGTGGCCATTCCCTGCCAAGGTTGTTGGGGGGGGGGGTTTCTCTCTTTTTGTCTCTGTCTCTCTCTGTCTTTCTGGTGAGCGCATGTGCCCTATAGCAAAAACCTCTCCAAAAAAAAAGACATGTATGCTACATTGCAGGCATGCTGTGCGACTTATTTCCAGTATTCCTCCCTTTTTTCATCCTG
Source organism: Tupaia belangeri chinensis (assembly GCF_000334495.1). Classification (NCBI taxonomy): domain Eukaryota; kingdom Metazoa; phylum Chordata; class Mammalia; order Scandentia; family Tupaiidae; genus Tupaia; species Tupaia belangeri. The sequence continues at coordinate 3,002,238 of NW_006208456.1, forward strand.
TGAAAATACAGTTAACCGAAGGTCAAGCTTACATGCTACCTTTTCCCTAGAGTTTTTCCATCTTTTGGGACTGGCAGGTGGTATGGTGGTTAAGGGTGCTGGACTCCTATGTGGCTGATAGCAGTTCGAGTCCCAGACCGGATAGCTTGCTTTCCCACTTTCCCTCTCTGTCTCGCTCTCTCCCTCTCTGGTAAAATTAAAAAACAAAGGGCTGGCATGATGGTTAAGGCTCTAGAATTCTCACATGGCCAACCATGGTTTAAATCCTGGACCTGGTGGCTTGCTTTTTCCCTCTTCCTCCCTCTCTCCCTCTTTCTCTGGCAAAACTCATGTGAAAAAAATAATAAATAAAATAATTCTTAAAACAAAGAAATGAATAAAGTTAAATAAAATAATTATTTTTTTAAAAAGTTTTTCCATCTTTTTATCTTGCTCACTCCTAGCTCTCACAGGACTTTGCTTGTGCTTGTCCTACCCCCTTAGTTTACCTTTCTAGAGAGTACCTTATGTACCTGTCTTTTCTTCCCCATTCTTCCCACTTCCAAATGCAGGCTCCTAGCAGGTAAGAGTTACGTTGTACACTTATCCTCTGTCCTTGCAACACCAGTACTATCTATGATGTATGTATAGTTGATGCTCAGTAGGTATATTTTTAATTGATGACCAAGTGCATTTTCAATATGGAATTCATGTAGGTCAATATATGTATAATTTACAGAGTCAATTCTCGTGCTTGTTTTTCCACTGCCTCTTTATTTTCCAGCTGGTGATGGATGTATCTATACATATTATATAAACCAGGCATTGAAAATTCACTTTCCTGCAAAGGACAGGAAGATACTGTAAATGAAAGAATTAGCCAATAGTTTCATAAAGACATGTTTAGTTATATTTTTTCAAGAGAAACATACTTGGCAAATTAGACATGGGGAAATATTCTCCACACATGGAAAAATACTCTTCCCATTTTTCTTGCAACAGTTGACAATCTGTCTGTCTTTATTTTTCCACTTTTGGTAGAGATGTAAGTACAAGATTAATTAATTTCTTCTTAACTTTGCTGGGAGGAAAGCAATAGCAGAAGCAGAATGAACTGTTGAGACCAGCAGATGGTGTAGTGGTTACGTTGCTGGACTCCCACATAGTCAACCAGAGTTCAAATCCTGGACCTGGTGACTTAAAACTTACACTAGTCACATGTGCATGTGAGCCTGTAATCCCGAGAGGAAAATGGAGAAGGGATTGCAGCGTGGTCATCCCTCTGGGGGTTGATTTCTCGCTTTCTATCTTTCTGTCTTTCTGTCTCTCCAGCGAGTACACGCACCCTATAGCAAAAATTCTCTCTCAATAAAAAAAAAAGAAAGAAAGAAAAAAGAAAGAAACAGAATGATATATGACAGCTGACCTCAGCCTCAGAATTGAGGAGGCAGTAGGGCATGGTAGGGAAGGAGTGGTGTAGAGTTCTTGTCCTGTCTCAGTGAGACAGTTCTCTAGCCAGTGGTTAACATGATGAAAGAGAGACCTAGTATTACCAGATGAAGATAAGCTGGAAATCTGGCTTTTTGTTTGAAGTAGTCTTTTCAAATTCCATGGAGACAACACAGTAGAGGTTTCTTTGCCAGATGGCAAAACATGTATCATTGATACTAATTGGCAGTGGTTTGATTGTTGTCTATTGCTTGCCTTCATTTGGAAGCATGAATACTGCCCCTCCACTCCCCTGAGTGGCATCCATCCAGTGCCTCCATTGCTTAGGACGCAGGTAAGCACGTACGTGTACGCAGTTGAGTAGTGGGCACTGAAGAAAGGAGACATCACGAATTTCCACCTTACTAAGTATAACAGCCGAAAGGCCACACCTCGATGCAAATTTGATCAGACTCTTCTGCTCCAAACTTTCCACCACTTTCTACTATTTCCACTGGGGCGAGAGGATATTTGGCATTAAAGCGTCTTTGTGCGTACCCAGTAGTGTCAAGGTGGGTATACTTCTGTTTGATTGTCTTCCTGAAAGTGTGTTTAAAGAATTGTTTGTTTATTTAATTCCGTGGGTTTTTTTTTTTTTTTTTTTTTTTAATTTGACCAGAGAGAGAAGGGAGGGAAAGGAGGAAAGCAACCTGCCAGGTCCAGGACTTGAACCATAGTTGGCCATGTAGGAATGCAGTGCCTTTAACCACCACACCACCTGCCAACCCCTTAAAGTGTTTTTTCTTTTTTTTTTTTTTTTTAAGAATTATTTAACTTTATTATTATTATTATTTTCCTATGTGATTGGAGGGTGGGAGAGAGAGAGAGAAAGCAAGAAAGCAAGCTAGTATTACCAATGAAGATAAATTGGAAATCTGGATTTTTAGGTGGCAGTAGGTAGAGTGGTGGTTAAGGAGCTGGATTTTCACATTGTTGACTGTGATTTGAGTCCCAGACCCAGTGACTTAAAAATCACGCTGTGTGTGTGCATGCCCAAAACCTCAAGAGGAGAATGGAGGAGAAGGGATTGTGGCATGGCATCCCCCTGAGGGGCGATTTCTTACTTTCCCTGGTCTCTCTCCAGTGAGCACATGTACCCTAAAGCAAAAAACTTTTTTTTTTAATATTTATTTACTTATTTATTCACTCATTCATTCATTCATACCAAAGAAGGACAGAGTAAGAGAGAGAGAGAAGGAAAGCGAGAAAGCAAGCCACCAGCTCCAAGACTTGAACTGTAGTCAGCCATTTCGGAATCCAGCATATTAACCACTATGCCACCTGCCAGCCTCAAGCCAAAACCTTTTTTTAAAAATGTAGTTTTATATACTGTCTTCCCTTGAATTGTCTTTTGAATCTACATTTGGAATTTTTTTAAAAGGATTATTATTGGGACCAGCAGGTGTGTGGTGGTTAAGGCGCTGGGTGCTCCCACATGGCCGACCACGATTCGAGTCCTGGACCTGTGGCTTGCTCTCTCACCTCTCTCTCTCTCTGTGTGTGTGTGTGTGTGTGTGTGTGTGTATCTCTAGTCAAATTAAAAATGAATGAATGAATAAAGTTAAATAATTTTTTAAAATTATTTATTTACTTTTTTTTATTTGGAGAGGTTTTTGCCGTAGGGCGCGTGCGCTTGCCAGACAGACAGAGACAGAGAGACAGAAAGCGAAAAATCACCCCCCAGTGGGGATGGCCATGCCACAATCCCTTCTCCGTTCTCCTCTCGGGATCTTGGGCACGCACGCACATGCGCCCGGTGTGAGTTTTAAGCCACCATGTCGGGGACGCAAACTGCGGTCAACTACTGTGGGAGTCCAGCAACATAGCCATTACACTAACTGCTGGTCCCAAGAATTATTTATTTACTTTTATCAATCATTCATTTTATTTTAATTTGACCAGAGAGAGACACAGAGAGAGAAAGGGAAAGTGAGAAAGCGAGCCACCAGGTCCAGGACTCAAAACCATAGTCAGCCATGTGGGAGTGTCCAACACTAACCACCATGCCACCTTCTGGTCCCTACATTTGGAATTTATATGAATAAGCAAAATAGTGTCTAAGTAGTAACCGTAGTTCAAATAAGACTTTGGAATAAGCTCTGTATTTAAATCATGGGGAAATTACCAATAAAATGTCAGTTGAGAAAATAATCTTCCTTAATGATGAAGTTCTTTTTTCTGTCATTCTCTGCTCCCTTTGGAATTATGACAACTCTATGCACCAGTGAAATGAAAATATTTCCCTACCACACACCTTCCTTTAATACTAGTTTGAATAATCCTCAAAAATAGTTTTTGGTTTTGTAACCCTTTTTTGTTGTTGTCATGACATAAATTAACCCATTTATTCTAGGCTAGTGATATTCCAAATGTCTATGGAGCATCTACTAGTCTTTCAAGTCCTCCAGTCTTCTGATGGCAGACTTTACTGTGACAGCCGAAGTGGTATGGGTCCAGGCACCACCACCAGCTCCCGTGTTCATGCAGGAACCACAGTGCCGGATCCCCACAGCCCGTCTCTTCATCTTAGTCTTGCCACAGAAGGAGTAAGTGCACTTGCCGTGCTGGCTGATTTCAGTTTTCTTCACCATTTTCCAGTTGGAGGCACCATAGCGGGTCCTGTATTTACCGAAGATGCTGACCTGGGTGCGTTTAGCCACATCACCACCAACTAGTTCCCAGAGAGTCTGTAACCCTTTTTTAAAAAAGTCTGGAATACCCACTCTTTTGGATAAGATCTATTAGGTTGTCAGGAAAGTCATGATGTGTTTTTCAATGTAAAAATCCGTATTTTATTTTATTTTTTTTGAGAGGTTTTTCACTATAGGGCTCGCCAGACAGACAGAGACATAGAGACAGAAAGTGAGAAATCACCCCCCAGGGGGTATGGTCACACCGCAATCCCTTCTCCATTCTCCTCTCAGGATCTTGGGCATGCACGCACACGCGCCCGGCGTGAGTTTTCAGCCACTGGGTCCGGGACGCAAACCGCGGTCGACTACGTGGGAGTCCAGCGACATAGCCATTACGCTAACTGCTGGTTCCCATAAATGCGTATTTTATTAAGAGAACAGTCTGTGAGGGTTTTGTTTCTCAGGTGAGCCTTCTCACATCACTAGATGAGTCTGAATGTGTCAGTAAGGTCTTTACAGTCCCTGAAAGGCATTAATCCTAGTGTTTATTGTCAGGGCAGGAGGAAGGCATTGACAATGGAGGTCCAAATGCACTGATTGGTAAAGTCCTTGTAGAACAATTGTTTAAATTCCAAATGCACTCAGATTTACGGCTTACTCCTTTCTCTTTGTACACGTGTTTGAAGGAATGATGAAATGTGACAAGTGCTCTACATGAAGAGTTTGGCTGTAAAGCAGTGGTTTAACTGGGGTCCCAAGTTCACACCCTGCGGTCTCCCCGTCCATGTCTGGCATGCATTCACCCCCGATCTTGCCGGCTGAGACTGGGGTTGGATAGTGACTTGAAAACCGTGTTGGGTGTTCCTCTCCCTCTGTCTCTCATGGGAGAAATAAATAACTTTTAAAAACATGTCAATAAATTCTTCAGATGCAAAATTAAAATCCACCATTCCAGAAAGAGTTAATGGAATTTCCAAAGGTGCTTGATAGCCAAGGAACCACTTAGGCACAAGGAGAATCTGGCTTATTGGGAACAAAGAAAGCCAAGTTTTAAAGTGCCTTTTAATCAAAAACATGTGTGTGCCCTTGGGCCTGAAAACAAGCCTTAGACCTTTGTAGTTATGAAGGTTCCTTACAATAGATAAAAGTTGTGGTACAGTGTTACTTAAACGTGGAAGTTTAGAGGAGAGATTTGCTTTGCAGAGATTGTGGATGACAGAAGAAAAATGCAGCAGGCAGGCGAGACAAATTGTTCTATGGCTTCTCCTTTCTGATTTTAAGGAGCACGTAACCAGCTCATAAATCCATTTATCCATACTCAGAATGAAACTGAACAAATCCCAATAAAGTAAGAATTGCTTTGTAAGCAAGAAGCTAGAATGTACCTTGTTAAATTAATCCACTTTGATAGTTAAGATAATTAGGTATTCGGGGAAGGCTATAGAAGCACTCTGATCTGTCGGGGGAGGAGTGGACATTTTTCTTCTTTAGGGACTCTGCTCCTTCAGTAGAACTCAAACGTTATTTTGCGTGGATTAAGTCTGGAATTTCTTTTTTAACTTTTGATTTGGAAGTAATTTTATTAGATTCATAGGAAGTTGCAAAAAAAATGTACAGAGAGGTCCCAGTTTGTTCACCACCCAGCCTTCTTAAAAGGTGACAGAATAAAAGGTATGTATCACAACCTGTCACAGCCAAGACGTTGATATTAGTATCCTCCACAGAGCTTATTCAGATTTCACCAGTTTTATCACGTTATGTAGGTGCGCACGTGTGTGTGTTCTGTGCAGTTTTATCTAGTGTATTTTCATGAAACAACCACTACAATCAAGATTAAGAATTCTACATGGGATTTTTTTTTTTTTTTTTGGAGAGGTTTTAGCTATAGGGCGCGTGCGCTCGCCAGACAGAGAGAGACATAGAGACAGAAAGCGAGAAATCACCCCCCAGAGGGGATGGTCACGCCACAATCCCTTCTCCTCCATTCTCCTCTTGGGGTCTTGGGCACGCACGCACACGCGCCCGGCATGAGTTTTAAGCCACCGGGTTCAGGATGTAAACTGCAGTCGACTACATGGGAGTCCAGCGACACAGCCATTACGCTAACTGCTGGTTCCCTCTACATGGGATTTTGAAGAACTGTTAGGGATTTATTTTGTCAGAAAAGTCATGATTTGTTTTTCTACACAAAAATGTCATGACTTTTCCAATGACCCAATAGAATGAGTCTCTTTGCTTGTACTCCCATCACCAGCTTGAAGTCAGGACTTTGTACTGTTGGGGACTATTTCTTTGGGGTGGCAGGTAGCATAACCTTTGCTGCTCTTTGTGACTTCTTAGTCTGTTTTTTTCCCTTTGTATCATTGTTGTTGGCACCTTTCTCAATAACTTTTTAGTAAAGCCTGATCACTTTATTTGAAGGGAGTGAAATGATAAGTATATGCCCCAAAGTGGGAATATGTTAGCGGGATCAGCAGTTAGAGTAATGACTATGTCGCTGAACTCCCATGTAGTTGACCGCGGTTCAAGTCCCGGACCCGGTGGCTTAAACTCACGCCAGGCGCATGTGCATGTGTGCCCAAGATCTCAAGAGGAGAATGAAGGAGAAGGGATTGTGGTATAGCCATCCCCTCTGGGGGGTGATTTCTCACTTTCTTTCTTTCTGGTGAGCACATGCGCCCTATAGCAAAAACCTCTCCAAAAAAATAAATCTGTTAGCAATCTTAGTTTGGGGGGAAATCTACCAGTTTTGGCACAACAGCAGTGAATCAAATGCTAGAATGTTCTTTTTCTGCCATATTTCAGAACATTTGAGACCTGCTCAGTAAATAGTGCGTCTTTCTAGGTCCTGAAGCTGTAAAATGATTTGACCTTCCAGAGAAATGCCCGTATGTGTTGGAATGGAACAGGCATGCTGTTCAATAGAGAAATAGAAAGTCACTTAATAGAATAAGAATTGAGCTAACATGTCCAACTCTGCTTCATTCCTATTTTTAGACTTTTACTTTCTCCAGAATTTAAGAATACATAATTATGTTTACCATTCACGTCACATGAGGATTTAAATTATCATTGCATGTAGTATGTAAAAAATGAAGGTGTTTAGTAAAATAAGATCAGTGTTAACTAAACTTTCTGTTCCCATGACTAGCTGATAAATTGACAGTCTAGCAAAAGTTTGTGTTCTGTCCTAAATATGTGCACTCCACTTTCTTCTTGGAAATTCAGTTTGGGCATGAATTCTATACCAGAGAAGGGTTTCTGGAGTTTCTTCTGGTTGGTCCAGAATCAGTAAGTTTAACTCTGATGAAATCATGGGATATGTGGTAGGGAAA
>NW_006208456.1:3009703-3010281 GCF_000334495.1 Tupaia belangeri chinensis
GTCTAAATACCAAGAGAGTAATCTTGAGCAAAAGCAGCTTTTAGATATTTATAAAGAATGCATTCTGCCAGATATAATTGTGTTTTGTTGCTAGGGATTTAATATAGTGAAAATTCAACAAAACTTCAAACTGTTAATCCTGTTGTCTTATAAAGTTTCATTTGAGAAAGTCAATTTATTTAGAAACAGACCAGCCAGAAACATTTAGTCTTAAATATTAAAAAAGAAAAAACTCAAATGAACACATTCATGAAAGAACAGAGAAGATCAACATTAATGGCTATAAATGAAAAGAATCAAAAAGGAGGCTGGAGGACCAGCAGTTGGCCTAACGGCTATGTTGCTGGACTCCCATGTAGTCGACCATGGTTTGAGTCCCGGACCCAGTGGCTTAAACTCACACCAGGCACGTGTGCATGCATGCCCAGGATCCCAGGGGAGAATGGAGGAGAAGGGATTGCAGTGTGGCCATCCCCCCTGAAGGGGGATGATTTCTTGCTTTCTGTCTCATTCTGGTGAGCGCACACAACCTATAGCACTCAAAAAAAAAAAAAAAAAAAAAAAAAAAACGGGTTTTT
>NW_006208456.1:3010301-3028505 GCF_000334495.1 Tupaia belangeri chinensis
TTTTTTGAGAGATTTTCGCTATAGGGCACGTGCGCTCGCCAGACAGAGAGAGAGAGAGAGACAGAAGGCGAGAAATCACCCCCCAGAGGGGATGGTCATGCCACAATCCCTTCTCCTCCATTCTCCTCTCGGGATCTTGGGCACACATGCACACGCGCCCGGTGTGAGTTTTAAGGCACCGGGTCTGGGATGCGAACCGCGGTCAACTACGTGGGAGTCCAGTGACATAGCCATTATGCTAACTGCTGGTTCCCAAGGCTGGATTATTTTCAAAGTAAATTAATCTGGGCCAGCAGCAGGTGGCATGGTGTTTAAGGCACTGAAATTCTCACATCCCTGATCATGGATGGAATCTTTGACCTAGCAGTTTGTTCTCTCTCTCTCTCTCTCTCTCTCTGTCTGTCTTTCTCTGGCAAAACTCATGTGAAAAAAAATAAAGAATTTTTTTTTTTGGTAGAAATAAAAAAGAAATCACTTGTCAATCTCATTGGTACTACACTTTGAGGACCACCACTATGGAACTGCAGCCCAGGCTGGTACGCTAGCTGCAAATAACAACTTAAATTTAAACTAATTAAAAGTAAAAAGTCAATTCTTCAGTTGCACTAGCCACCTGGTCCGGGACACAAACCGCGGTCGACTACATGGGAGTCCAACAACACAGCTATTATGCTAACTACTGGTCCCAAGAATTTTTTTTTTTTAAAGTAAACTAATCTCGAGTTCACAGAGTAGTAGTTACATTCCTGGACTCTCACATGGCCAACTGCAGTTCGAGTCCTGGCTTGGAAATCATACCAGGTATGTGTGCATGTGTGCCCAAGGTGCCAGGAAGAGAAGGGATTGCAGTGTGGCCACCCTCACTGTGGGAGTGGGGGGGCGATTTCTCACTTTCTCACTATCTCTGTCCCTCACACCCCCATCACATGCATACACATCCTAAGGCAAAAACCTCTGTTATATAAAAAGGTATACTAATCTTTATGGAAAAGTAATCTGAACCCAGATTTTAAATATTAGGAGAGGAAACCCAGAGTTGTTTTACATATTCCTCTCTCTACCCTTCATCCAATCAAGAACAATCAACCAGCCTCTTTTTTTTTTTCCAGAGATGCATGTGCTCACAGAGAGACAAAACAGCAAGAAATCACCTCCCTGGGATGGTCAGGCCACAGTCCCTTCTCCCATTTTCCTCTCGGGATCTTGGGCATGCATGTACATGCTCCTGGTGTGAGTACCTCACACTGCTGAGTTTGAGACTCGAACTGCAGTTATCTACGTGGGAGTCCAGCAATGTAACCATTATGCTATCTGCTGGTCTCAACCAGCAAGTGGAACAGCTACAAAGATGTTTTGAATACCTATACAGAAGTTAAGATATTGGGACCAGCAGTTAGCGTAATGGCTATGTTGCTGGACTCCCATGTAGTTGACCGCGGTTCGCGTCCTCGACCCGGTGGTTTAAAACTCATGCTGGGGGTGTGTGCATGCGTGCCCAAGATCCTGAGAGGAGAATGGAGGAGAAGGGATTGTGGCGTGGCCATCCCCCCTGGGGGGTGATTTCTCACTTTCTGTCTCTGTTTCTCTCTGTCTGTCTGGTGAGCGCACGCGCCCTATAGCAAAAACTTCTCCAAAAAAAAAAAGTTAATATATTCAAGCCAAAACCAGCACTCAGTGGACACAAATATAGCCCCAAAGAATATTAGTTAACTGTGGCAGCTTGCATTAATTTATAAATACATTAATCACTAAGCTTACACTTAAGATGTCAAAAATGCAGTGTTTTTGTATTTGCCTGTAAAAGGCAAAAGCTGATCAATGTCTTTGCAACCAACTAGCAAACAATAGCAGTTACGTCAGATGTCAAGTGCACACACAAACATAGGATTGTAATCAAGAGTAAATGAGAATGCCTATACAGTTCATAGCACGGGCTTTTTAGCTTGGTTTTCTTTACCTCAAAATGCATTAACTTTAGTGGAAGCTATGATTTATGCTGTCATAACAGGCATTAGTAGTGCATGTTACTGCTTGGGTATAGTAAAAATGATACAAAATGTTTACATCAGTCCCATTCTTTTAAGAAATAAGTTATTCTACTCTAAAGCAGTACAATTTCCTGACTGATAACAGGTTATAACTGCTCGGTACTAATATAGCTAACATACTATGCACTAGGAGTGTGCTAAGCATTTCATAGGTACTATTTTACCTAAACCTTGGAATGGTACTATGAGGTAGGTACTATTTTACTATCCCTATTTTACAGATGGGAGAGCAGAGGCCAAGAGAGTAAGTCACTTGCAGAGATCCATAGCCAATAGGTGGTTAAGCTTGGATATATGCTTCAGAACCCATGCACCTACCTCAGTAATCTACTTAGCGAAGGTGATGGGGGCATCAGGTCAGATGAGAGGGTCAAGTGGGGAAAAGATAAGAGGAGAAACAGTATTCTTACCTAAGGCTGACTGTCCAAGCCAGAAGCAGTTACCAATCAAGGAGATGGAAGTTAGCCACGCAGTAAATAGGGAGAGAAAAGGGTTTGTTCGTTTGTTTGTTTTGGGGTTTTTTTTTTTTTTTTAAGAGATTTTTGCTATAGGGAGCATGTACTCACTGGAAAGAGACAAAATGAGAAATTACCCCCCCCCCAGGAGGGATGGCCATGCCACAATCCCTTCTCCTTCAATCTCCTCTCAGGATTTTGGGCACACGCGCACTCAAGCCTGGTGTGAATTTTAAGCTGCCAGGCCTGGGACTTGAACTACGGTCAATTACTTGGGAGTCCAGCGACATAACCATTGTGCCATCCGCTGGTCCCAAAAACTTATTTTTTCTAAGAGGAGAGTAGGAACTGACATTTGTTTGAGGAGTGACTGGGGAATCTGCAAATTGTAAAACAGTAAGTTTATGAGTGTGAAGAAGTAAGACTGAGAAATGAACCTGGAAGGTTCTTGGTGGAAGAGCAGGCAGATTCCTCAGTGAGTGCAGAGCTGGTGAGGTTTGGGGTGGAAGCTTCTCTGCTGTTTTCATCATCTGTATCAGCCCTCAGCATTTCACCACACACCTGTCTCTTCTTCTGGAGGCTAGCACCTGTTCAGAGTTTGGGTTTAGTCTTGTAAATGTGACCAAGCATTCGACTCCTGAGCACTTGGTTGTCTGTGGAGGTTTACATACTCTGGAAGCTTTTCCTTGGTCTATAGACATTGGCTAACCCTGAAAAATACTCTTTATGAACTATCTGTTTTCCATGGGTGATTGCTTAGTGAGTTTTGTTTTAAAGATTTTTGCTATAAGGTGTGTGCACTTGCCAGAGAGACAGAGGCAGAGAGAAAATGAGAAATCACCCCTCAGGGAGGATGGCCAAACCACAGTCCTTTCTCCTTCATTCTCCTCAGAATTTTGGACACACACACATGTTCTAAGCTGCTGGATCCGGGAATTGAACTGAGATTGACTGTGGGAATCCAGCAACATAAATATCTTGCCATCTGCTGGTCCCACTTAATATTTTTACATATAGGTACCATAGTCTGCCTCAGAGCTACAGCATGCATCATTTGCACACTCATGGTCATCAGTGCACCTTCTTCACAGGTGTGTGTGCACACTTAGGGTAAATCCAACCAAGAATAATGCTATACTTTCATGAGAAGTATTATGTTTACTATATTGTCACAAGCTTAACTTACCCTAAAAGCATCAAGTCCCAAAGCAATTAAGAATTATAGCCCAGGGACCAGCAGTTAATGTAATGGTTATGTCACTGAACTCCCATGTAGCTGAGCGTGGTTCGAGTCCCAGACCCAGTGGCTTAAACTCATGCCAGGTTCGTGTGCGTGCGTGCCCAAGATCCCAAGAGGAGAATGGAAGAGGGAAGGGATTGTGGCATGGCCACTCTCCCTTGAGGGGAGTGATTTCTCGCTTTCTATCTCTTTGTCTTTCTGGAGAGTGCACGTGCCCTATAGCAAAGAAACTATTTAAAAAAAAAAAAAGAATTATAGCCCATTGGGTCAATAGGTGGCATGGTGGTTAAGGTGCTGGACTTCCACATGGCTGACTGTGGTTCAAGCCCTGGACCTGGTGGCTTGCCTTCTCACTTTCTTTTCTCTATGTGTGTATCTCTCTCTGTGAGCATAAGTGCCCTATAGCAAATTTTAATAATAATAATAACATAATTTTCAAAAAAAAATATAGTCCACTTTTCAAATTCAAATGTACTTCATTTTAATCATCAACCATAACTTACTTTAGACAATGCTCTCTTGATCTTTTTCCCATCAATCTATTTCATTATGTTTTCTGATTTTCTTTGTCCTAAAAGAATGATCCTGCATTATGTGAGATCTATGGAAATACAGCATCAAAGGAATTTTAGCTTGTTTTGTTTTGAATGTACATATCAAACTATGTTTGATCTACTTTACAGAACAAAGGGTCAAAACTGTAAAGAAAAGGACTAGAATCAGTGGTGATAAAATCTTAGAATATGTAAGACTTTATTAGGAAACTGGTTAACAAATTTTAGCTAATTTTAGAATGTTTTTGTTTTAGTTGGCAGAGGGCATATGTACTGTCAAAGAGAAACAGAGACAGAGAGGGTAAAAACAACCCCCTCCCCAATGCAGTAGAGACCACAATCTCCTCTCCATTTCTCCCTACTTTCTGGATTTTGGGCATACACGCATATGCACCTGCATATTTTTCAGGCTGTTGGGATCAGAATTTTGAACTGTGGTCAGCCATGTAGAATCCATTTTCCTTAACCACTAGGTCATGGAGCCGGCCCATACAAAGCGGCCAGACTCCCACATGGCCAACTGTGGTTCAATTCCTGGACCCGATGGCTTGAAAAACACCAGGCGCGTGTATATGCATGCCTAAGATCCCGTAGGGGAGAAGGGATTTTGACGTGGCCATTCCCCCAGAGGGAGATTTCTCACTTCTCACTGTTCGTCCTTCTCCAGAGAGTACACATGCCCTAAGGAGAAAACTTCTAAAAAAAAACTTCCTAAAGATGTGTAAAATTAGATTATGGAAGCACTCACTGCTTTAGGTTATTGCTTCTGAGAGTCCTATATTTGAGAACAGCCAGTACTTTAAAGGTGGACCTCTGGGCCAGTCCATAGTGTAGTAGTTAAGGCAGCTGGATTTCACATGGCTAATTGTGTAGTTCGAGTCCCAAATCTGGTGACTTGAAAATCATACTGGTTCCGTGTACATGTGTGCCCCAAATCCTAGATTATGAGATGGGTAAGTAAAAGAGATGAGATTGCAGCATGACCATTCCCCACGGGGGCTGCAGCTTTCTCGCTTTTTCTCCTCCTATCTCCTCCCTTTCAGGAACACAAAAGAAAGAAAATAAAATGAACCTCCATCATGGGACTGGAGCAGAGATTTTTTATTAAAGAGCGTAGCATTATCTCTGCTTGCCACTTACGTTTTGCCCTTTCTCTAGAAAAGAGAGGGTGGTGGTTCAGGCACCCCTTATGTGCCCAGGAAATGCCTTTGGCCTCTCACTATTTAAGTCTGGTTTGGCATTATGTACACTATATGAAACCACGTTTGAAACAGTGGTTCATAGTGAGCCTTTTCATACATGGAATGTCAGTGAACTGGCTGCTTTTAATTGATAGGCACTAACTCCTCAGTAGTGCCATCATCATAAACTATAGGCCAGGTTCTATCAGCCACTATTAGGAGATTAGGCAGTTACGGAGTATTTGATCAGACTATGAGCATGTCTAATCTGGGAGAGAAATGGCACCCACATACATCTTAATGGAAAGAATGACCAGACCTTTGGCAATGTTGTGGCTGCTAAGAGAACATAATAACTAGCTCAGCTTACACTCAGACTGTGTTCCAACAGAGAAAGAGATATACTTGGTAGAAATAGAAAACTATAATAAAATAGAATTCTTCAGTTGGCAGAGCATATATATTTATACATTCTTCTGTGTTTAGCTCAGTGGTTAGAGAACACTTCCTGGAAAGACTGCGGTACACAAATGTTTTCAATTTGAGCTTGTACATTTCGTCTAATTGTTCCGTGAGACAAGGTTCACTGCCCTGGAGGTGCCTTGGCTCAGTCCTTAAAACACACACTAATGAATATCAGGTTTGGGACTAAAAAGACGGCTGCTTCCTATCGGACAGTCATGTGAACTTAGAGCTGTTTCCCACAAATGCCTTTTTCTTTTTCTTTTTTTTTTAATTTGCCAGAGGTCATGTGTACTCAACAGAGAGAGAAAGAAAGTGAGAAAGCAAACCCTATGGGGACTGGTTATGTCACAATCCCGTCACCTCCATTTCTCCCTCCATTTGGGATTTGGGGCACGCACACACGTGTGCCCAGCATGTTTCTCAAGCCACTGAGTCCCAAAGTCAAACTGCATAGTTGGTCTTATGGGATCCAGCCGCCTTCACCACCACACCATGGGCTGGCCTTCATGGATGTCTTACATAGCTATGTAGTGTCACTCTGGACAGTGGCTTTCACTGTCTCCAAACACAGAACTGACTGCACTTGTTCAGGGTACTCAGTGCTTGCCCACATTTAAAACATAGGTTTGGCAGAGTGATTTGTTTTCATAAGGGGAACTTTGTAGGGAGAAAACAGGGCAAAGACCGTGAGTACAATAGAATGTATTAAAGGCAACAAGCAACCTATTTTAACTTGTGAAGATCGGTTTGGGCTAAGTACAGAGTTTTGTTTCTCCTACCAGCTGTCTGAAGTAAGAGGAAATTCAAAGGAAAGCCATCTTTCATACTTTCCTATGTTGATACATCTAGCAATAGTTGAGGGATTTTACTTAAATGAAAACTTACTTCATATAAATGGCAAAGAAACAGCCCGGTGAAGTCGGGACAACAAACCCCAGGCTATGTGTAAAACCCTGCACCCTTCCCACCTCTGGCAGCGCTTGCAAAGACTTGATTCTGACTAGCTTAGACGACAGATGCAGTTGTATCGACTTTTGCAGATGTCTTTGCCTATAAGTTCAGGGTGAGTCACAGTCTGTTGGGCCAGTAGGGAAAATTTGTGTTGATTTCACAAATTCCCTCATCTGTGGAAGATCAGCCATGGACTGTAATTTTTATGGAGTGGGGAATTTTCATTTCTGTGTGTGCCGCTTCATTCAGTGCCAGTCATGCCATTTCTCATATGTGAGGCTGCACACACCCCGCACAAGCCTCCCATCTGGGCCTCGGTTTTCTTCTTCCCGACTTAAGTGGGTAGACCAGATGATCACTCGCATTCAGTCTGAAGTTCAGTTTCTTCTGCACATCTGAGGATAGGTTATCAGTTGGTCAGCTAGAGACTATGTGAGTTGTCCAGCTGATAAACTTCCCGTAGACACATTTGAATAACAGGAACACTCAAGTCCTTCAGTAACGTTGTATCAGGGTTGCCGAAACCATCCATGGAAATCTTGAATGAGGAAGCTCTAGGAGCTAGTTGGGGCCTGTCAGATGACAGCATCCATCGGTGCTGGCTGCAGACTGAGGAGGGGGCCTGTCTGAGACTTTGAGTGGATACCCAGGCTGGTCCAGCATGCAGTCTGGCATCAGAAGGCCTTGGGTTCCTCCACACTCATCATCCCTCCCGACTCAGACGTCCTGGTGTCATAGCCTTTGGCGTGTTACCTCACAATTTTAAAACTTCTGTTTTCCTCATTTTTGAAATGAGGAAAATCTTTACTTTTCTGGGTGAAAAGCTTAAAGATAATGTAAGTGAAAGTGTCTGCCAAATAGATGGAGCTTGATAAACAGGTAACTTAAAACAGTTCATAAAAACATCACATCATGGGGCCAGCAGATGGCTTAGTGGTTAAGAGCACTGGACTCCCACATAGCCGACCACAGTTCAAGTCCTGAACTTGGCAGCTGCTTTCTCTCTCTCTCATTAAATTAAAATGAATAAATGTATAAATAAAGTTAAATTTAAAAAGAAAAAAAAGAAAAATTTATATATATACAAAAAAAAAAAATCAGATGACCATATCTGAAGGCCAAAGGGAGAAAAACTTATCATTTGTTTTGTGAGTGACACACATTAGTTCATAGTAACTTTTAATCCTTAGAGCTTTGTTTTACAGATACAGATATTCCAGGAAGTCCCCAGGGTCATACCACCTGGAGACAGTGGAAATGAGAATCAAGTTGTCTGATTCCAAACTCACGTTCCTTTTCCAATATGCTACCAACACTCCAATACACGTAGTTGCTGTATGTGATAGTTAAGGTTAAACTTCCAATGATTCTGGAACAGAAAATGAATGATCAACATGCTAACTGCCTATTTGGGAGGAGGAGATCCTCTTGCCCATTTTACGTAACTACAGCTAAACTGCCACTTAGGACAAACCCAGGAAACTCTGGCCAGTCACTCCTCATTTTGTGGGATCTGGACTAAGAAACCGCTCCTGGGGATAACTGGAAGATTTGAATATCTCTGGGATGTCGCTGTCCAGTTTCGAAATAATTTTATAAATGGGTTTCTTCCAGGAAGGATCTGAGTCTTTCCCTGTGGAGACAGCCGTGAAGAACTCCTGTAACGTCAGGCTGGCGATTTCCAAGAAGCAGCCTGGGACCTGCATTCCCAAAGAGACCCAGAAGAAAGACAGGACGTGAGACGGAAGCACCAGCACCACGGAGACCACGCTGGCTGGGGGCGAGAGCATCCCCGCTCTGTTTCCATGGCCCGGGAATCCCCTGCTCCCTCTTCAGACAAAAACCTTAACATGACAGTTCCAATGAGACCACCCTGGGAGAAAGTATGAGGGACCCTCCCTCTGGGAGGAGCTGATTTCACTCAAGGGTGACTTACTAACAAGTAGGAAACTCACTGAAATGAACGATGTGGTTCACAGGGGTGGTTTTCCTCAGTACCTATTGTGGAAGGGGGTGTCCCCGCCCTTTTGACTGTCATACGTCTTACTACCGTCTTTGAAGGCTGTTATAGTCCTTCCAAAAGGCCCCAGGACTCTTGCCTACCCTGGCAGCATCCCCCAGGTCCCTCAGATCCAGTGTGGCCTGGGGCTTGCCGCCACCGCATGCCAAATGACCGTTCCTGCGTGGAAAGCTGTGGCAGTGCTGCCCAGCCCAGACAGGCCCCGACTGCAGGGGCCTCAGGAAGGAGGCGCATTCCATTTCCCCACACGTGGGCTTAGATTTCCAAATGTGGCGACAGAAATCCGACTGGTGGGTGACAGCAGTACTCAGTTTCTTAGAGATGTCGGTATACTGCTCCTGTGACCACAGTCAAGTGAGGAGAGCAAAGCGTGGTCTGTGACCAGACTCCTCCAGCACCTGCAGATAAGATACCAGCCGAACAGCTGCACGGGGCAGTGTGTGTCCCCTGATTAGGGATTCACACCCATGACACCGAGGCTCCCTCCTTACTGACACTTCCCCTCTGAAGTGCCACCAGCGTGCCTTCACACGTAGCCCCATGGGACTGAGAACCTTAAGTATTAGTTATTTCCAGAAAGGATGTAAGGTGACTTGGCATGGGAAACCCACAAATGAAACTGTCCACGTGAGAATCCAGTGAAGAGCCGAGTGATGAAATGAAAACCTAGGCTAGTACTGGGTGCTACAACCGAGTTCAGCACTTAGTTCTGAATCTCCTGGCACTGAGGCAAACAGGTCAACAAGTTATGTAACCTGTTAGTTACAGAGGATTACATCTGAAACCACGCAACACCTGGCAGACCTCAGCTTCAGTTTCAGAACGAGGACTGACTATTCGGTTTGCTGCATCCGCTAGTCGCCTAAGCACAGACACGTTTATGAATAATACAGAGACTGGCCCCAGGCGACCCTGGCTCTCGGTGGCCTGAGGACAGGTACAGAAGGGGATCTTTTCTAAAATTCCAGTCAGGTATGAAGACATTCATCAGACCTCTTGGGATCCCCCAGTGCATGGTCTTACCTCAAAGTCATTTCCCTTGTTAAAGTGCATATTGAGAACTCGAAAAAGTTCCGAGTCGCGGAGAACCAGCAGCACTTTGGGATTTGTGACACCATCTGAAATTGCTTGCCGGGCAAACTTTTCCATTTGGATGTAATAAAACTCACGGAAGTTGCTGAACCACTTGATCATCTGGGAGGTGATGCAGCGGTTGAACTGTACAGACAAAGGGTCCATCGAGTCAGACATCTGCTGTGAGGAGCTCGGTATCAGGACTGTCAGCTTCCAGTTCAAGACAGGGATTACTAGGAATGGCTTCAACGTTAACACAGGCTTCCTTAGAAAGAAGCAGCCATGGCTATTTTCCAAGTCGATTCAGTTAGAAAAAGTTGAATTACCATGCCCATTAGAAAATATGTTTTGATGTACTCGAGTTATAAAGGTTACTCACCCACAATAAGCCTTGTGTGGGGTCTGAGTATAATTTTGGGAGGGTTCAAGGTCAAGGTCAGCTTGGTGCCAGCTTCCGCTGCACCCAGGGGGATTGTGTGGCAGCCCAAGAGCCTTTTGCCAGGGCAGAGGTTCAAAGGAAGGGCGAGAGTGTCGGTCACAGAGCTGTTTATCGGCAGCTTGGGTTTGCAGAAATGAAGCAAAATCTAAATCAGTTTGCTGCAGGGATCAACCAAACAACTGAATATAAGGGAGGGACCTGAAACACTTGAATGACACAGATCTGAAATTTTAACAGCCCCTATCCCAACACCCAGAGGGAAGGAGGGCCTCAAACACTTTATGGTAACAGGTGAGGTCTGGTTCCAACAACCAGAATTTGATTCCCCTTTCTGTCTTACTTGATCTGCATGAACTCCCATTCTGTTTTAGAACAAAATAATTTGAATATAAACCGAACACTGTCTGACTCTTTATATGTTCTTTTTCATCGTATCCCCAGCCAAATGTATGACTCTATATGTTCTTTTTCATCGTATCCCCAGCCAAGACAGAAAACTAGGCCAAAGATGCCACATGCTTGTGTTTCTCCCCCCCCCCCCCCTGCTTTCCCTTCCCACGTGTTTCTGGGATTATCTATAGCTCAAAAGCTTAAAAATTCAAATACCCACCCTTCCTAGCCGAAAGTAATTCATGATTATTCAGGCAGAGTCTCAGCACAGAACTGGAGATTACGCCAGTTCGGTCAACAACCCACAGGGGAGCTTGACGTGCACGAGCGAAGACCTAGTTTGCCTCCCTCCAGACAGAGCCCACCACCGCGTGGCAGTTTCGCACAGGCTGAACTCAGCTGAGTGACTTTACCTGAACATCGAGGAAATAAGCCTTCAGGAGGTTGGAGCTGGGGTAGCGCGTGAAGAAAAACATTAGTTTGGCCTTCTTCAAATGACCAGGGTTTAGGCCCTCCTGGATTTGGCTCAGTGTCAAGAAAAATCAACACTTTAAAACACCAGTTTATCACATAATTGTATCAGATTATCCAAATGGTAGACTCTTCAGTTCCTTATGGTTTCTATTTTATTTTCTATTTTTCTGGTTGAATGACATATTTGCTACATTTTTCTCTCTCTGGAAACTCTGGCCAGATAAGCTGATTGTCATATATGTGCCACTAAGTGACAGAAACCTTTTTTTTTTGAGACAGGGTCTTGCTATGTTGCCTGGGCTGCTTCAAACTCACAATCCCCCTGCTTCACTTTCCTAAGTAGCTGGGACTACAAGGCATGCACCACCACACCCAGCTCTAAAACATCTTGGTGTGTAACAGTTATGTCTCATCTGTCCTATCAGACACAGTTTTTGTGCTTTGCAGGGTGTGTGCTTACGGAATAAGATGAGCAGGGATGGCGACTCTTTCCTAGATAAACCATTTCAAAACCTCAGGGAGAGATTTACTTGCCTCTCTGCCTCAGTTTCCTCACCTGTGAAATGAGAGGAGCCCTCTAGATGGTTTGCATTGTGGCTCTCACTGGCACCCTCACTGTGGAAGCCAGCGAGCATCCAAGAGACTGAGTACCAGCTCACCTTTTGCTCTTACCCAAGGGGCTTGAACTGCCAGGCTGCACCTGCTCTTCATGCGCTCAGCAGAACGTTCTCTCATCCTTCAAGTCTTAGCTCGGAGTGCCCCCCTTTGTAAAACCTTTCCTTGCTGTTAGGCCCTCCTTACCCTGGGCCTTTTGTACAAACCAAGGCCCTTTTTGTACAAACCTCTGTTGTCATAATGACTTACTGGAATTTTTACTGCATGTGTGTCTTCCCATTTAGACTGTGAGCTCCTTGAGGGCAAGAACCTTAACTTTTCATCTTTGTTTTCTACGTGCCTAGCCCAGTGCTAGGACCATGGTAGGTGCTCAATAAATGTTTGTTGGATGAAGGAGTAAGTGAATGGTCGACCTTAATTTGTACCTCATTTTGGAGCAGTCCTGCTGCTTTAACAAGTGCAGGGGTGCTCCCTAGCACCAGAGTAGGAGAGAAATAAAGATTCTTACACAAGAACACTGAGCATTCCCAGGGACGGTCCTCGGGCCTAGTGGAAAGCCCAAAAAATCGCATGGAGTAACTTTGTATCTCAGGTCAGAGAACTGTAACTTTAGGACAAGTAAGACTTCCCAATAATCTGATAAATTTGTGGTGGTGCAAGCCTGTAGTCCCTGCAGTCATGTAGGCCCACACACTTGTAGCTGTTTAACCCAAAGAACGCAAACCAAGACTGCTGTGCAGAAGGCCCCTGTCCCCTACCCCACTGGCCCTGTTTCTTATCATTCCTACAGATTCATAAATGCTGTGGAAAGAATCCTGGATATTGAGTCCAAAGACCCAGTTTCACACACTGATTTTGCCACTTAGCTGTGTGACCTTGCACAGCTGGGCCTTGGTGTGTGTGTGTGTGTGTGTGTGTGTGTGTGTGTGTATGTGTTAGGTTTGGTGCATGCGCTGTCCAGAGAGAGACAGTGGGAGGTGAAGTGAGAAATCAACCCCCAGGGATGGCCATGCTGCAATTTCTTTTCCTCCAGTCTTCTGGGATGGGATTTTCAGTGCATACACACACACACACGCAGACACACACACAGACACACACACGCCTGGTATGATTTTTTTTTTTGAGAGAGAGAGAGATTTTCGCTATAGGGCGCGTGCCCTCGCCAAACAGACAGAGAGAGACATAGAGACAGAAAGCGAGAAATCACCCCCCAGGGGGGATGGCCACGCCGCAATCCCTTCTCCTCCATTCTCCTCTCGGCATCATGGGCATGCATGCACACGCGCCCGGCGTGAGTTTTAAGCCACCGGGTCCGGGACGCGAACCGCGGTCGACTACGTGGGAGTCCAGTGACATAGCCATTACGCTAACTGCTGGTTCTCACGCCTGGTATGATTTTCAAGCCACCAGATCCAGATCTCAAACGGTGATCAACCATGTGAGAGTCCAGCACCTTAACCATCTGTGTAGGGCCAGCAGGTGGCATGGAGGTTAAGGTGGCTGGATCCCACATGGCCAACTGTGTGGTTTGAGTCCCTGACTTGGCTTGAAAATTACACTGGGCACATGTGCATGCCTACCTGAAATCCAGAGAAGAGAATGGAGGAGAAAGTGATTGCAGTGTGGCCATTTCCCCTGGAAGGCACTGTTGCTTGTGCTCATTCTCTCTCTCTGGTGAGCACATGTATCTTATAGCAAAAAAACAAACAAACAAACAAACAAAAAAATGTAGAGTGTAGTGCTTAAAGCTTGTGCTTAGCTGTCAGATCCCGGGTTTGAATCCTGGCTCCTCACTTTGTCTTGTGTTTGGGCAACTTATTCATAATTTGCTGCTTTGTCCTTGCCCTTTGATTACCTGATTCTACAGTGGATGCTGGCAGGTTGTAGGATAATACAGGTCCATAACCTCTCATCTGAAAGACTGGGTCAAATGGAATTCAGGTCACAGAAGTTGTTATTTCATCTTTTTTTTTTCTTAATTTGCCAGAGCATGTATGGGCTTTCTAAAGACAGAGAGGGAGAGAGCACCTCCCCGTGGGCATAGGGACACCACAGTCCCTTTTCTTCCATTTTTTCCATCCTATTGGGATGTGGGGTACACACACATGAACCTGGCATGGTTTTCAAGATGTTGGGTCCAAGATTCAAATCGCAGTCAACCATGTAGGATCCAACTTTCTTAACCACAAGGCTGTGGGGCTGGCCCAGAAGTTGTTAAATACATATTTTTTCATCTAAATACTTTTAATAGCAAGTTCAGCTAACATGTACATATCTGTGAACACATGTTGACTTTAGGAATGAAACTCTGTGGGTAGAATGAATATACTGTAAAGTAGCACCTAGCTGAGGCTATATAGCTTACTGTGGTCATTACATAGGTATTTTTTAATATTTTTTTATTTCAAGAAAGGCAGTTTGAGCTTTAATAAATCAAAATTTTAAAATGTTAAGAGAACTTTGCTTAAATCTTAAAGCCAGGAGACAGGTTATTTTATGAGAGTATAATAATACGGTGTGTGTTCTACTTGTTAGTTAACACCCACAGCAAAGGCAGCTGCAGTTCATCACACTGATGTTCCTGTAGCAGAATGTGACAGCTTATGCTAGGTGGAATAAAGCCTTAAAATAGCCCCCAATCAGTCTGGTCAGCTTTTGTCACCAAAAAAGTTCACATCAGTCTTAGGAGAAAAAAAATCATAGGGCTTTTCAGAGCCCCCTGGAGTTCAGAACCGTGGCTACGTGCTGGTGGTTGTGGACATGTAAACTGTGGTTGAGTTCCCACCACAGAGAGTGTTCAGTGAATGCTGCCCACTGACTCTGATCTCCTCACCTGCCAGACCTACTTCACAGGGATTTATGTGAATGTGAAAGTTCCTACACTTTAAAGGCGCTTACTCTTACCTGGCTTTCATGGTGCACAGGAGTACACCTCTAGTGTTGGAATATAGGCAGTGGAATGAGAAAATAGGGCCCAGCATGCTGCCTGGGAGCCCCAAGTCATTCCAAAGGTGGTCAAGTACTGTGACACCAGGCCTGGTTCAGGTCTCTTTTAGGATGGGCCCTGGAAACCTCATGAAGCTCTCACATGTGGATGTGCCTGACAAATGTCCGCAAATCTTTGAGGATTGAGTCTTCTCAAGATTCTTTTACTACTGTCTGAATTTTTAAAATTTATTTTATTTATTTGTCGTGATTTTTTTTTTTTTTTGGAGAGATTTTCTCTATAGGGCACATGCGCTCAAGAGACAGACAGAGAGAGACAGAGAGACAGAAAGCAAGAAATCACCCCCCAAGGGGGATGGTCACGCCACAATCCCTTCTCCATTCTCCTCTCGGGATCTTGGGCACACACGCACACGTGCCCTGTGTGAGTTTTAAGCCACCGGGTTCGGGACGCGAACCGTGGTCAACTACATGGGAGTCCAGCGACATAGCCATTACGCTAACTGCTGGTTCCCTATTTGTCATGATTTTTCAGACCGTTGGGTCTGGGACTTGAACCATGATCAGCTGCATGACCTCCACCACCATGCTACCTGCTGGCCCCAGCTGCTGCTTGGATATTTTATGGAGAGTCTTACTGGGTTGTTATTTCATCAAAGGCCCCTTTCTTATAGATGGCATATGTCATTACAGAACTTCTATACTTCTATCTATGCTAATCTCTCTCTACCTGCAAGAAGATTCCCAACTGGCTGAAGAGAGGGTGGTGGGGGAAGCGCTTTTAGCATTGATTTTAGGGTTGTTCTCTACCTTCCTGGAAAGCCTGAGCTTTGGAGCATTTCTGACACCTATTACCAGCAGGGGGCGCTCACAGCATTAGGACACAAAGGCAGTTCTGGTGTGGTGTGGAGGAGAGCTCCCTGTTTCCTCTGCCCTTCCCGCAGTTGGCAGGCAGTTTCACAACTGCATCTACTTCACAGATGATCAACCTCTGGAGGCTCAGCTCAAAGATGCCTATGAGAAGCAGCAGCAGCATGAGCTTACCTTGCTAAACAAGCAACATCCGAAATATGTTCTTAAGAACTTTAACCCTGCAGGATGCTGTTTGGAAGGAAGTTCTTTGGTCATATGAGTTTGGAGCTGCATACATTCTCCTCTTAGAGCTTCTTATCATACGCTAGCTTATTAAAAGCTCTGAGGGGACCAGCAGTTAGCGTAATGGCTATGTCGCTGGACTCCCATGTAGTTGACTGCGGTTTGCGTCCCGGACCCGGTGGCTTAAAACTCACGCCGGGCGCGTGTGCATGCGTGCTCAAGATCTCAAGAGGAGAATGGAGGAGAAGGGATTGTGGCGTGGTCATCTCCCCTGGAGGGTGATTTCTTGCTTTCTGTCTCTCTGTCTGGTGAGCACACGCGCCCTATGGCAAAAACCTCTGAAAAAAAAGCTCTGAGAAGTCCTGCAGTAAAGAACCTAAGTTATTTACCCAAGCTACTTTTTCTTCTAACTCAACAACTGTTAATATCCTGAGGGTTACTCTATGAAACACTGCTTAAGAAAACAGGGTCAGGACCAGCAGAATGGCTATGTCGCTGGACTCCCATGTAGTTGACCACAGTTCGAGTCCTGGACCCGGTGGCTTAAACTCACGCCAGGCGCGTATGCGTGCGTGCCCAAGATCCCAAGAGGAGAATGGAGGAGAAGGGATTGCAGCGTGGCCATCCCCCCTGGGGGGGGTGATTTCTTGCTTTCTGTCTCTCTGTCTGTCTTTCTGGTGAGTGCACACACCCTATAGCAAAAAAGAAAAGAAAACAGGGTCTGCCTCAGATTTGCAAAGATGCTGCAATTAGATCTAGATCCCTGCAGGCCAGTCAGGGCCTCTCAGGGCTCCCCTATCCATATGCCCAGCCCACTCAACTGTAGCTTGGAAACTTGTTTACACTGAAGTCTTCTGATCCCGTCTGGCTGTTTCTAGGTCTAGTCCCCAAGACATCTACTCTTCTCGTTTTCCACCTGCCCCACAAAGTCCTGGCCCCTCACGTTTCCCACCTGGACGTTCGGGGTTCCTGCCTGTAGAATCATGGGGGTGGGGCAGACTGACTTCAGCTGGTCACTCTCGGACCCTCTCTACCTATGTGCATTGAAGAGTTCTTGTTTCCCAAGGGCATTTATCGTGTTTTGGAAGCCCATTCAAGTTTAAAAATAAGTGAATAGACAAAACTCTTTCAGGCTTGAAGGAATAAGTCAGGGTGGGATCCAATCAGTCACAGAAGAAAGTAAAAGAACCCTGTCAGAATCCTTAAATTCCAGGATGTGGTCACCACTGTCCTGGGAAACTAGGAAACTGTGCCCACAGGGAAGGAAAGCCCAGAGTGACCGCAGGAAGACCATGGGAAGCCAGCACTGTTCCTGTGTCATGGAGTTACTCGTCCCCACCTCCTCCCCAGCTCATGTCCCTTCACAGGACAGTGACCGCAAGGACTCCAATGACCAGGAAAGGATATGTGGACCGCAGAG
This sequence comes from Tupaia belangeri chinensis, assembly GCF_000334495.1. Taxonomy (NCBI): domain Eukaryota; kingdom Metazoa; phylum Chordata; class Mammalia; order Scandentia; family Tupaiidae; genus Tupaia; species Tupaia belangeri. Next base: position 3,027,669 of record NW_006208456.1, read on the forward strand.
AAAGGAAGCACATCCCGGGCAGCCTGCAGGCCGCCCTGCTCTGTCTTCACCGCGGGAAGAAGGGCGAGGCTATCCAGATGGGCGGAAGGAAGAGGCAGGGGGCATGGCTGCTGGCTCAAAACCGACGGTCGCAGCTTGGCGGCTCCCCAGGGTCGCAGGGCAGACTCTGCAGAGGGGTGACTTTGGGAGGATGAGTCCTGGTGAGCACCGCTGCGCCAATGGCCTTTGGGGCCGTGCCCCAGGAGCTGACTAAGAACGTGACTTTCCTGGATGTGGGACGGCACAGGTAAGGGACAGTTTGCTGGGGGACCCTGATAGGGCTTGGGGGTCAATCTGGAAGACATAGGGTACCTAGCAGAGTTGAGAGGCTTGGCCAGTGGTAAGCCTTTCCATGGGACCCCAGCTTGTGGCTGGACCTTCCTGAGCAAGGGAGCCAGAGCAATGGAATCTTTACAGGCATCTCCCTCAGGAGGTGAGGGCTCGCGTCTTCCCTCTGGCACTAGCCCCTGGGAGCCTCTGCCCAGCTGAGTCAGGGGGCCTGGTGGGCCCAATAATACCTTTTGTAACACTGAGTCCATGGCCTGGGACACTGCCCTGGCCAGCTCATTCCTCAGCATCTCCAGCCAAGGTGGTCCTCCCAGCAGCAGGGACCTGGGCTCCTCAGACTGGTGGTCCTCCAACGCTCTGTGCTTTTCTGCCCCAGCCAGATCCTTGCTGGAACCCTGGTGGCAGTCATAGCCCATAATCCAGGGGCCAGGCCCACTGCCACTCCTCTGTGTCACAGGTAGAGGACTTTTCCCCTCCTCAGAGCCTTTGGGGCCCTGAGTTACATCCTGC
>NW_006208456.1:3028557-3042208 GCF_000334495.1 Tupaia belangeri chinensis
CAGCTTGCAGGATATGCTCCTGCAGGTGTCTGAGCTGTTGCGTCAGCAGGTGAAGTTGTTCTCTCACCCGAGGACCCCCCTTCCTATTACCACAGTCCCCAGCAGGGCCTGACTTCAGGGGGTCCTGCTGCATGGGAAGGCTCTGCTTCCTCTTCCTCTTCTGGGCCTTTTCTGGGTAGCAGGGGCTGTCCCTGGCTCGGGCCTTTCCTGGCACCAGAGGGCTGGGGGAAAGACCCATGCCTCGGACGATGGTCTCCACTCGGGCTCTCTTCGCCTGGATGTGCTCATCCCCAAACCAGTCGGGGTCAGTGAGGCTGCAGCTGGGGACCTGGCTCCAAGAAAAGGGGGAGTCTCTCCCTAACTCCCCAGGGGATGGGCTTCTCTCAATGTCCATAGGAGATTCTGCCAGCTGGGAGCAGGCTCGGGGCTGAGGAGAAAACAAGAGTGTGTTGCTGGGATCCATCCCCAGACTCCACGGCACTGGTTCAAAGCTCTGCGAAGGAGCCAAGGGCTGCAGGAATCCGCCCTCTGACCTGTCACTGGAGGTGTGAGAGTGAACTGGGGGTTCCTCCTCTGCCTTTGAAAGGGTGACAGGCAGCTGTTGCGGAGGAAGGATTCCGACTCTGGGAGTCCAGGGCTTACAGATCTCCTGGGCAGACTCCTGAAATTAGAGACAGGGAGAAAACAGTACATGTGACTCTGAGCAGTGCTTCTCAGACATGTGCCAACAAATCAGGTTTGCCAAAATGCAGATTTCAGTTCAGGAGATACTGGGAGGGAGAGGTTCTGCATTTCCTTTTCTTTCTTTTTTTCTTTTTTCTTTTTGGAGAAGTTTTTACTACTTGGGCACATGCACTTGCCAGAAAGACAAGAGAGACAGAAAGCAAGAAATCCCAGCCCAGGGGGACTCGCAATCCCTTCTCCATTCTGCTCTCAGGATCTTGGGCATGCACACACACACACACCCAGCGTGAGTTTAACCCACGGTCTGGGACTTGAACCGCAGTCAACTACATGGGAATCCAGCGACGTATTCATTCCGCCATCTGCTGGTCCCAAGGTTCTGCATTTCTAACCAGCTCCCAGTGATGACAACGCTGCTGGTCAGGACCCCACTTGGAGGAGATTCCCAGATCCTTCAGAGAGAAAGATCCCTTGTTTAGCATACAAATAACAATACGATGATGGTGGCGGCCAATGGAAAATTGGCATTATGCCAAGAACTTTATATTCATTACCTAATTTAATTTTATTTTTTCTTATTTATTTTTAATTTTTTAAAGAGTTTTTTTGCTCTAGGGTGCGTGTACTCACCAGAGAGAGAGAGACAATGAAAGGGAAAGTGAGACATTACCCCTACACACACCCCAGGGGGAATGGCCATGCTGCAATCCTTTCTCCTCCTGGGATCATGGGCACACCCACACGTGCCTGGTGTGATTTTTGAGAGGGTTTTTTTTTTTTTTTCGCTATAGGGCACATGCGCTCGCCAGACAGACAGAGACAGAGAGACAGAAAGCGAGAAATCACCCCCCAGGGGGGATGGCCACACCACAATCCCTTCTCCTCCATTCTCCTCTCGGGATCTTGGACACGCATGCACACATGCCTGGTGTGAGTTTTAAGCCACCGGGTCCGGGACGCGAACCGCGGTCGACTACATGGGAGTCCAGTGACATAGCCATTACGCTAACTGCTAGTCCCATGCCTGGTGTGATTTTGAAGCCACTGGGTCCAGGACTGAAACTGCATTTGGCCACGTGGGAGACCAGTGACATAACCACTACACCATCTGCTGGCCCCTTTCTTTTTCTTTTTCTTTTTTTCTTTTTTTGGGGGGAGATTTTTGCTATGGGGCGCTCCCCAGACAGACAGAGAGAGACAGAGAGCCAGGAAGCAAGAAATCACCCCCCGGGGGGGGATGGCCACACTGCAATCCCTTCTCTATTCTCCTCTTAGCATCTTGGGCACGCACACACATGCACCCAGTGTGAGTTTAAGCCACTGGGTCTGGGACTCGAACTGAGGTTGACTACATAGGAGTCCAGTGACATAGCCATTAGGCCAACTGCTGGTCCCTGGCCCCTTTATTTTTAAATTTTGCCAGAGAGTGTATGCATTCACTGGAGAGAGACAGAGAGAGGAAAAGAGAAAAGGAAAGTGAGCAATCACCCCATGGGGGATGGTCACACAATTCCTTCTCTCTCTCTCTCTCCCCCTCCTTTTAGGATTCTGGGCATGCATGCACATGCACCCGCTGTGTTTCTCAAGCTGCCAGGTCCAGGACTCGAACTGCACAGTTGGCCATGTAGGATCCGACCACTTTAATGACAATGCCATAGGCTGGCCTACCTATTTTGTCATAGCAACTCCATGAGAATACTGTCATCCCTATTTTAAACTGAGTATCCCTTATCCAAAATGCTTGGAACCAAAAGTACTTTGGATTTGGGAACCAGCAGTTAGCGTAATGGCTATGTCGCTGGACTCCCACGTAGTCAACCGTGGTTCGCGTCCCAGACCCGGTGGCTTAAAACTCACGCCGGGTGCGTGTGCGTGTGTGCCCAAGATCCCGAGAGGAGAATGGAGGAGAAGGGATTGCGGTGTGACCATCCCCCCTGGGGGGTGATTTCTCGCTTCCTGTCTCTCTCTCTCTGTCTGGCGAGCACACGCACCCTATAGCGGAAAAAAAAAAAAACCAAAAAAACTCTAACCTCTCCAAAAAAAAGTACTTTGGATTTCATTTTTTCTGTCGCTGAATTCCTATGTAACCGACCGCGCGGTTCTAGTCCTGGACCCGGTGGCTTAAACTCATGCCAGGTGCATGTACATGTGTGCTCAAGATCCTGAGAGGAGAATGGAGAAGAAGGGATTGCCGCGTGGCCATCCCCCCTGGCGGTGGGAGGGTGGTGGTGGTGGTGATTTTTCGCTTTCTATCTCTCTGTCTTTCTGGCAAGTGCTCACGCCCTATAGCAAAAACCTCTCCAAAAAAAAGATTTTATTTAACTTTACTTATTCATTTTATTTATTTTAATTTGACCATAGAAGGACAGAGAGAGTAGGGGAAGAGAGAGAGTTAGAAAGCAAGCCTCCAGGTCTGTGACTCGAACCATGGTTGACCATGTGGGAGTCCAGCACCCTTAACCACCATGAAGGTAATTTTATACAAAATTTTTCGTATTGTGATCCTTTTCCTCTGGTCCTCCAGCCCATCAGATCTTGGACACTCACTCCTGCTTAGCCCATCAACTGAGCTGGGTATTTGGACCATGGTCCAAATAGGAGCTGACTTCTTTTAGAGCAGCACTTTATGTTTTGTCACAGAGCCAGCCCCCAAATCATTTTAAAACAGTTCTTATTGTTGGATAAGCTTGACTGCATTGTTAAGCAAACATTACCTGCTTTCTAATTAATAATGATCTTGCTATTTTCACTAAGAGTGGTGGTACGATAATAATACAACTACATAATGTATTTTCAAAGTAGTTACCAAAAAAAGAAGAGAGGGTGGCTTATGGTGGTTCTGTTACTGAACGTTTTCTTCTCTTTTTTTTTTTTTTTGGAGAGATTTTCACTGTAGGGCGTGTGCGCTCGCCAGACAGACAGAGAGAGACATAGAGACAGAAAGCGAGAAATCACCCCCCAGGGGGGATGGTCACGCCGCAATCCCTTCTCCTCCATTCTCCTCTCGGGATCTTGGGCACGCACGCACACGCGCCCGGCGTGAGCTTTTTTAAGCCACCGGGTCCGGGACACGAACCGTGGTCGACTACGTGGGAGTCCAGCGACATAGCCATTACGCTAACTGCTGGTTCCCTTCTTCTCTTTTTTTTGAGAGAGAGATTTTTGTTATAGGGCTCATATGCTCACTGGAGAGACAGAAAATGAAAAATCACGCCCCAGGGAGGATGGCCACACTGCAATCCCTTCTTCTCCATTCTCCTCTTGGGATTTTTGGGCACATGCACACATATGCCCGGCATGAGTTTCAAACCACGGAGTCTGGAACTTGAACTGTGGTCAACCGTGTGGAAGTCCAGTGTCTCAACTACTATGCTATCTGCTGGTCCCTAAACTCCACATTTTCAAACCCAGACTCCATAGCTGCCTGTTCACTCTGCTTGACTTCTTTCACCCCCCAGGGGGGATGGTCACGCCGCAATCCCTTCTCCTCCATTCTCCTCTCGGGATCTTGGGCACGCACGCACTCGCGCCCGGCGTGAGATTTAAGCCACCGGGTCCGGGACACGAACCGCGGTTGACTACGTGGGAGTCCAGCGACATAGCCATTACGCTAACTGCTGGTTCCCATCTGCTTGACTTCTCAAAGTACTTGCCATGCTCAATCTGGAAGCCAGGACGTCCCTTTGGCTAATGTCTCACTGTTCACCCTCAGCACTGATTTGGTTACCATGGCTGGTAAGTTTACAGCAAAAATGGCTCTGACTATATCCACCATTTCACCATTTCCCACTGTCCTGATTCAGTGGCTCACCATTTTCCACCTGGACAATTCCAATACCTCATGATTGGTCTCCCACCCTCTAGTCTTTTCCCCTTCTGATCTTTCTTCTACATTCATTCATTCATTTATTCAGTAAACATGGGTTGAGTGCAGGCAACAGACAAAACCTTCTGCCTGGGTGGAGCTAGCATTCACGCAGAGGGAAACAGATGCAATAACTAAATAAGACATGAAAGGCCAGCATATAGGGTCTTTTGGCCACGAGTCTGAGAAATCTGCCTCGAGTCTGAGAAAATGAGAGTCCGTTAGAGTCATAAGTGGGCCTAGCTGACGCTCTAATTTTTTTAAAGAGATATTTTTGCTGTAGGGCATGTGAACTCGCCAGAGAGACAGAAACAGAGACAGAAAGCGAGACATTACCCCCAGGGGGGATGGCCACACCACAGTCCCTTCTCCTCCATTCCCCTCTTGGGACTTTAGGCATGCACGCACACTCACCCGGCATGAGTTTTAAGCTACCAGGTCTGGGACTTGAAATGCAGTTGACTACATGGGAGTCCAGCAACGTAACCATTACGCCATCTGCTGACCCCTAGCTGACTTTGCATTAAAAGCTTAATTTTTTAAAAGAATTATTTATTCATTTTATTTTATTTGTTATTATTATTTTTTAATTTGACTAGAGAGAGAGAAAGGGAAAGTAAGAAAGCAAACCACAGGTCAGGGACTTGAACTGTGATTGACTATGTGAGAGTCCAACGCCTTAGCCACTTTGCCACCCACCAGCCCCTAAAGTCTTAATTTTTACAGGGTAGAAAATAGTTTGGAGTAGAAAACAAGAGATGAAACAGGGAGACTAGTTAGGAGCTATTGCCATAACCTAGGTGAAAGAGAATGATGCTTAGAAGGAGTTTGTGGCAGTAGAAGTGGGAAGTCATGTCCAATCCCAGATAGATAAATATATTAAAATAGGAACAATGGGATTTGCTAACAGATGAAATATTTTTGGAAAGAATTATTTTATTTAACTTTATTTCTTTTAATTTGACCAGAGAGGCACAGAGTAAAAGAGAGAGGGGGAAAGAGAGAAAGCAAGCTGCCAGGTCTGGGACTCAAACCACAGTTGGCCATTTGGGAGTCCAGCGCCCCATCCATCATGCCACCTGCTGGTCCCCAGATTAAATATTAATTAAAGATTAATTTGGTAACAGATGATGCAAGAGAGAGAGAAGTACCATTGGTTACTCCATTGGCCTGAGCACCTGGAAGGATGGAGCTGCCTGAACTAGGAAGGGAGGACTGCAGGAGGAGCAGGTTCTGGGGGAAGTATTGGGTACTCAGTTTTTGACATTTTAAATTTGAAATAAATATTATTATAAGTTATTATGGGCTGCCCCCAGGCCTAGCGGTTGGAGAAGCTGGATCCCACATGACCCATCACAGTTCATGTCCCAGCCCTGGCAGCTTGAGGAACACTGGGAGCATGTGCATGCATGCCCCAGATTTGAAGACAAGGAGAGATGGAGGAGAAGGAATTGTGATGTGATCACCCCCCATCGAAGGGTGCTCTCGCCTTCTCTCTCTTCCTCTTTGCTGTCTTTCTCTGGCAAATACACATGCCCTCCGGCAATTAAAAAAATGGTTATTAGAAAAAGTTATTGGGGGCAGCAGGTGGTGTGGTGAATGAGGTGCTGGAATTCCCATATGGCCGACGGTGGTTCGAGTCCTAGACCTGGAGGCTTGCTCACGCTTTCTCTCTCTCTCTCTCTCTCTCGCTCTCTCTCTCTGTGTCTTTCTCTAGCAAAACTCATGTGAAAAAGTAATAAAAATAGCTTTCTGTGCAGATAGCAGGCCCCCAAGCATGGTGAACATCCCTAAAACCCGCCAGACCTTCTGTAAGAAGTGTGGCAAGCACCAACCTCATAAAGTGACACTGTACAAAAAGGGCGAGGATCCTCTGTGTGCTCAGGGACAGCGGCGTTATGACAGGAAGCAGAGCGACTATGGTGGACAGACTAAGCTTATTTTCTGGAAAAAGGCAAAAACTACAAAGAAGACTGTGCTGAGGCTTGAATGTGTTGAGCCCAACTGCAGATCTAAGAGAATGCTGGCTGTTAAGAGATGTAAGCATTTTGAACTGGGAGGAGATAAGAAGAGAAAGGGTCAAGTGATTCAGTTCTAAGCCTCATCTTTGTTATTATGAAGATGACAAAATCTTGAGGTGAATGTTCACCTCATTTGATTACAGTTGGTCTTTTTGTGAGGAAATAAAGTAATCGGTAAGATTCCCCTTTTGGGGAAATTTGATTAACAGTAAAAAAGATAAAACCAAAAGAAGAAAAAAGAAAATAATAAAAATAAATAAGTAAAAGAAGTTATTGAGGGCCCCTAGTGGTTAAGGTACTGGACTCTCGTATGGTCGACTGTGGTTTGAGTCCCAGACCTGGCGACTTGAACTCATACTGGGCACATGAACGTGCATGCTCAAAATCCTGAGTGGAGCGTGGAGGAGAAAGGACTGTGGTGTGTCCATCCTCCCTGGGGGATTGTTTCTCACTTTCTCTTTCTCTTTGTGTCTCTGTCAAGCGCATGCACACTATGGCAAAAATCTTTCTCTCGGGACCAGCAGATGGCGTAATGGTAACATTGCTAGACTCCCATGCAGTCGACCTCGGTTTGAGTCCTGGACCAGGCGGCTTAAACTCGCACCAGGCACATGTGCATGTGTACCCAAGATCCGGAGAGGAGAATGGAGAAGGGATTGCGGCATGGCCATCCCCCCTGGGGGGTGATTTCTCGCTTTCTGTCTCTCTGTCTCTCTCTGACTTTCTGACGAATGGATACACCCTATAGCAAAAATCTCTCCATAAAAAAATAAAAAAATAAAAAAATAAATAACACTGTCTTTAAAAAATAGCTTTTGAGATAACTTCTAAGTGAAGATGCCAAGAGAGCAGTTGGAGAAACAAGCCTGGAGTTCCATGGGGAGATTTGGCTGGAAATATAAACAAGAGAGTTGTCGGTGTGTACTGGGTGAGCTCACCGGGGACGGAAGGTAGACAGAGAGGAGAAGAGGGCCAACTTCTGGGACACAGCGACACGAAGAGGCTAGGAAGAAGGGAGGATTCAGCCAGGCTCCTGAGAAGGAGTCAGTGAGGCAGGCAGGAGTCCAGGGGTGTGTGAGGTCCTGGGAGCCAAGGAAGAGTGTTTCTGGGAGGAGGGAGAGGCCTTGTCATGTAGGGATTGTGAAATGACTATTTGAGTTAGTGGTGTGGAGGCATTAAATCCCGACAGGGGTTCTGGTGGAGTAGAGGGAGAAAATGCCTGACTGGAGTGGATCGTAGGGGAAAGGACAAGAAGAGGAAGAGATGACAACTTTTTCAAGGAGTTTTGCACATAGGAGAGAAATGGGGCCAGGAGATGGCATGGAAGTTAAAGCAGCTGGAAGGCACTGGCTGACTACATAGTTCAAGTCCCAGACCCGTTGGCTTGAAAATCATGCCAGGAGCATGTGTATGCCCAAAATTTGAGAGGAGAATGGGGGAGAAGGGACTACAGTGGGCATCTCCCCTGCAGGGTGATTTCTTGCTTTCCACCTCTTTTTCTCCAGCAGGTACCCTAGAGCAAACAAAAACAAACAAACAAACAGAAATGAGGGAATGAGGAGTGACTGAGTGGCGGAGTGGGAAAGTGGGATCAAGAGAGCTGGCAGATGGCAGGTGGCATGGTGCCTAAGGTGCTGGACTCCCACATGGCCAGCTGCAGTTTTAAGTCCTGGACCTGGCAGCTTGCTTCCTCATTTCCTTTTTCTCTTTCTCTCTCTGGTGAGTGCATGTGCCCTATAGCAAATTAAAATAATAAGAAAGAAAGAAAATAATGATTTTTTAAAAGAGTTTTTCAAGGTAGGAGGAATAGCAGCATATTTGCAGGATGGTGGCAATAACACAGTAGAAAGATAAGAATTGATTAAGTAGACAAAAGGGAGAGAGTTTCTGGAGGCGTGTCCTCGTGTGGGAAGGGGAGGATGCAAGCTAATGCGTTCATGGAGGGACTGAGCATAGACAAAAGCGCTGGTCCCTGTGGCAGGAGGGAGGGCAATGCGAACACACAGGTACAGGCAGGTGGGTGAACGTGGCATGGGACTGGTGGAAGACTCCTTTTGTTCATTTCAGTTTTTTTGTTTTCTCAATGACATTGTCATTGGCATTCATTTTATTTCTTTTCTTTTTTTTTTTTTTTTAGATTTTTAAAAAAGAATGATTTCTTTGGGGCCACCAGGTGGCATGGTGGTTAAGGGCACTTGATTCCCACAGGGCAGACCACAGTTCGAGTCCTGGACCTGGTGGCTTGCTTTCTCACTTTCTGTCTCTCTCTCTCATGTTCTCTCTCTCTCTCTGTCCCTCTCAGGTCAAATTAAAATAAATAAATAAAATTTTAAAAAATAATTACTTCTTTAATTTTATTTATTCATTTGTTTAATTTTACCAGATTGAGACACACACAGTAAAGGAAAGTGAGAAAACAGCCACCAGGTCTGAGACTTGAACCGTGGTTGACCACCTGCTGGCTACCATTTTCTTATTTCTTTCTTTATTTAGGTTTTGGTCATAGCGTGGATGCGCTCACCAAAGAGAGACAGAGAGAGGGAAAATGAGTAATTATCCCCACAGGGAATGGCCACACAACAGTCCCCTTTCCTCCATTCTCCTCTCGAGATTTTAGGCATGCATGCACATGTGCCTGGTGTGATTTTTGCCAGGTCCAGGACTCGCACCACAATTGACCATGTGGGAGTCCAGTGTCCCAAACACCATTCCACCTGCTGGCCCTGGCCTTCATTCTCTTTTCTTTTTTAAGAATTATTTTATTTAGGGACCGGCAGGTGGTGTGGTTAAGGGTGCTGGACTCCCACATGGCTGACTGCAGTTCAAGTCCTGAACCTGTCAGCTTGCTTTCTCACTTTCCTTCTCTCTCTCACTCACTCTGTCCCTCTCTGGTAAAATGAAAATACATAGATCAATAAAGTGAAATAAAATAATAATTCTTTTTTTAAAATAATTATTTGTTTGTTTATTTTATTATTATTTTCAAGGTTGATCAGAGAGAGAGTGAGAAAGCAAGCCGCCAGGTCCGGGACTTGAAATATTGTTGACTACATGGGAGTCCAGCACCTTTAGTCACCACGCCACCTGCCAGCCCCCTGGCCTTCATTTTCTAACATGCAAGTCTTCTTATGCAAGACTCTAAGTCCTCACCAGCTTCCTGTAGACTGCGAGAACTCAAATGTGGTCTGCAGCTGACTCCTTTGCGGCAACTCCCCTCTGCACTCGTCATGTTAGCTGTCCTGGACTGCGTTCCCTGAGTGGGCCAACCTTTCAAGCTTCCCTGCTTCTGCATTCAGTGTTCCTTTGGCCTATAAAGCCCTACTCCCCACTTTCCACTGACAAACCCCTACTCTTCCTTCAAAATCCAGCTGACCTGTCACCTGTCTGAAGCGCTCAATGTCTCTTCCCCTTTAGATATGAACTCCCTCTAGATCCCCAAAAAGTGCCTGACTTCCGATTGTCAAATAGCTGTTTGCTAGCTTTGCTGAATAAATCATTCTCTAAACACTTCGTTTATGACTGATTTCTGTTTCCTCAGTACAGGTACTTTATTTCAGATCCCTCAAGTACCTAGCGTGGAGCCTCTGCATGGAACAAAATCGATACAGACAGAACCGACGAGCAGAGACTCTGAGCTGTCAAATGCTCCTTTCAGGTTGGTCGAGGCATCGTTTCCAAGGTTCCATGTAGTGGGTGAGCTCCGGAAGGCAGAACTGCGAGAAGAGATGGCACGATGGGGCTGATGTGCTTAATGAAGCAACAGTGAGCAGAGAGATCTCGTTTTTGCCAGAGATGGGAAATCCAGCCAGACACTTCTGCAGGGAGGTGCCCTGAGAGGTTTACTCCCATCTCTACAGGACAGCTACGGGCTGCTGAGAAACAGGAAACCCCTGTGGAGAGGAGCCACTCAGCCCTTTATCTGGTGAGCCCACATGAAGAGCAATGCTTTGTCTGAAAATTAACCAGCAACACTCCCATATTCACCAATAGAAGTAGCAACTGTCATAGCCCTTTAAAAATGGCATAACTGGGACCAGTAGGTGGCATAGTGGTTAAGGCACTATGTAGCTAACTATGGTTTGAGTCCCAAATCTGGCAGCATGAAAATCATGCCAGGTACATAGGCATGTATGCCCAAAATCTGAGAGGAGAATGGAGGAGAAGGGATTGTGGAGTGACCACCCTCCTTGGGGAGTGGTTTCTCACTTTGCCTCTCTCTCTCTGTCTCTCTCCTGGTGAGTGCATGCACCCTTTGACAAAAACCTAAAAAAAAAAAAGTTTTATTGCTTTTCTTAGATTATGAAAGAAATACAGCATCATTCAACTTCCCACATACAGAAATCCATTAAGAAGAAAAGAAAGACACCCGCAATGCTGCCTCCCAGAGGAAATCACAACTAACATTTTGACATTCTTGTTTTTTTCCAAACTTTTTCTCTCTGTACAGAGGAATTTACATAATATCTGAAAATTATCTTAAGTTTTTTAAGACAAATTTGAGGGACCAGCAGTTGGTGTAATGGCTATGTCGCTGGACTCCCATGTAGTCGACCGTGGTTCAAGTACCAGACCCGGTGGCTTGAACTCATGCCAGACACATGTGTGTGCGTGCCCAAGATCCCAAGAGAATAGAGGAGAAGGGATTGCGGTGTGGCCATCCCCCTTGGGGGGTGATTTCTCACTTTCTGTCTCTCTGTCTCTCTCTCTCTTTCTGGCAAGTGCACACATCCTATAGCAAAAACCTCTCAAATAAAAAACAAAACAAAACAAAAACCAGATAACTGCTTAGAACAGAGCAGACAGAGACAGAAAGGGAGAAATCATCCCTGGGGCAGGGGAGGGGGGTGGGAGGGATGGTCATGCTGCAATCCCTTTTCCTCCATTCTCCTCTTGGGATCTTGGGCCCACATACACAGGCTCCCAGAGTGAGTTTAAGCTGCTGGGTCTGGGACTTAAACTGCAGTCGACTTTCATGGGAGTCCAGCAACGTAACCATTATGCCATCTGCTGGTCCCACTATTATTATGATGAATAATTTTGGGATCGACAATCTTACACATATCTTTAGAGACTACGCTTCTAAAAGTGGAAATACTGGGGCGAAAACTAAACATACATTAAACCTTTTTGTTTGTTTTTAATTGTCAGAGGGTACATGCACTCACCAGAGACAAAGAGAGAAAGCCAGAGAGGAAAGCACCTACCAATAGGGCTTGGTCACACCACAATTTTATTATTATTATTTTTTAATTTGCTATGGAAATCTGTGAACTCGCCACGGAGAGACACAGAGAGAGGGAGGGTGAGTGAGAAAGCACCCCTGGGGGAGACAGCCATGCTGCAGTCTCCTCCATTCCCCTCTCAGGATTTTGGGTGCATACGCACATGTGCCCAGCATGTTTCTCAGGCCTGGGTATCAAATTGCACAGTCAGCCATGTGGGATCCAGTCACCTTAACCACCACACTATAATCTTTTGTTCTTTGATTTCTCCTGTCAGGATTCTAGGCATGCTTGCACATGGCATGTTTTTCAAGTCAGGGCAAAGAGTTGAACCACAGTTGGCCATTTACCCACTGGCTCCTTTAACCATTGCACTGCAGGGCTGGCCTCATGGCATATATAAGTTTGCTTTTTTTTTTTTTTTTAAGAGATATTTGCTATAGGGCATGTGCACTTAATGGAGAGACATAGAGAGAGAGAGAGACAAAGCGAGAAAGCAAGAAATCACCTCCCAAGGAGGATGGTTATGCTGCAATCCCTTCTCCTCCATTTTCCTGGGATTTGTTTCAAGTCACCCAACTTGTTTCAAGTCACCAGGTCTAGGACTCGAACCACAGTTGACCACAGTTGTGGGAGTCCAGTGCCTTAACCACTATGCCACTTACTGGCCTGTGTGTATATTTTTAAATAGCCATTTGTTCTCCAAAATATCAATAAAAGAATACATATCCCTTTATCTTCATCACCATTGGGTATTGCCTTTTATATCTTTACCAGTATGATGAGTGAAAATGTTATCTCATTATTTGTATTTCTTTGATCTTCAGTAACCGTGCTCATTTTTTATATACGTGGTATATATTAAGAAATTTTAGGGACTGGCAGGTGGCACGGTGGTTAGGGGCGTTGGACTCCCACATGGCCAACCATGGTTTGAGTCTCAGACCTGGCGGCTTGCTTTCTCACTTTCCCTCTCTCTCTCCCATTCTGTCCCTCTCTGGTCAAATTTAAAGAAATAAATAAAGTTAAATAAAATGACTCTTAAAAAATAAATTTTAAAATGTATTTACCATTTGAGTCAACGTTTCTAAGTCTATAAAGTTAAGCCAAGAAGATGTCAGAGGTGGTCATCATGTATTAGTTACAAGAGCAGGGACTGGCAAAATCAATGGTAAAGTACGATACCATCTACACGATATGATGTTGTGCAGCCATATTTAGAAAGCATGCTTAAGCAGTTAACATTACTGTATAATAACTGGGGGAAAGTAAGAGAAAATCAGATATTAAAGATATGAAAAGAAAAAATAGATGACAGAGAAATACATCAAAAATGTTAGCCATGGTTGTTTATCAGTGATAGAACCAGGAGTAATGTTTTTCTTTTTTTTTTTTTAAAGAATTATTTTATTTAATTTTGTCATTATGATTATTTTTGAATTTGACCAGAGAGAGAGAGACAGAGTGGGGGTAGGGAGTGGAAGAAGCAAGAAAGCAAACTACCAGGTCTGCGACTTGAACCGCGGTCGGCCACGTGGGAGTCCAGTGCCTCTAACCACCATGCTGCCTGCTGGCCCACAGGGGTAATGTTTTTCTCTATTTTTATTTTCCTGTATTTTCAGAGGATGTGTTTTCCCTTTTGTAATTAAAATGTAAGAAAAAGGAGCCCTTTCCTTTGTTTAAAAAATTGCATTTATGAAGAAGGTTATTCATGTTGGGGTCCAAGGATGTATGGGAAATGTCTGTATTTTGCATTCAATTTTTTATGAACTTAAAAGTAATCTAAAAAATCAAGGCTATTGGGGAACCAGCAGTTAGCGTAATGGCTATGTCGCTGGACTCTCACATAGTCGACCGTG
>NW_006208456.1:3042436-3045351 GCF_000334495.1 Tupaia belangeri chinensis
AACTCATGGCATGTGTGTTAAGGCAGCCGGATCACACATGATTAATTGTGCGATTCGAATCCTGGGCCCAGCAGCTTGAAAAACATGCCGGTGCATGAGTGTGCCCCCAAGATCCCACAAGGAGAATAGAGGAGATGGGATTGCTGTGTGGCTATCCCTCTCAGGGTGTGTTTTCTTACTTTCCTTCTGTTTCTCTCTCTGTCTCTCCCTGGTGAGCACATGCACCCTCTAGCAAACTAAAATAAACAAGCAAACAAAAATAATAAATTTGAGGCTGGCAGGTGGCATGGGGGTTAAGGTGCTGGACTCGCACGTGGCTGACGGTGATTTGAGTCTTGATCTGGTGACTTGCCTTCTCACTTTCCCTTTCTCTCTCTGGTCAAATTGAAAAATAATAACAAATAAAAAGATTTAAATCATTATTTTTTAATAAATGAATAAAGTCCACATTTTAAAAAAGCACCCTACATTGGGGCCTGCAGATGGCATGGAGGTTAAGGCACTGGATCCCAAATGCCCAACTGTGCGGTTTAAGTCCCGGACCCAAGGGCTTGAAAATCACACTGAATGCATCTGTGAGTGTACAAAACCCTGAGGGGGGACTGGAGGAGATGGGATTGAGGTATTGCCATCCCCCCTGGGGGGTGATTTCTTACTTTCCCTTTATTTCTCTTTCTGTGTGTCTTTCTCTGGCAAGCATACACACACTACAGCCAAAACCCGAAAAACTGCATTTTCTCTTATGACCTTTCCCAGATATTCAATCCTGGGTACCCGACATAAAAAGCTCCCCTGGAAAAACAAATGTAGCTAGAAGCATGAGCACAGAACGCGAAGTGTTCATGAGAGAACCACAGAGTTGTGTAGAATTTTTAGCCAGCAAGTGTGAGTGGGGGTCAGGCTGAATTGCAAGCCACCCTAGCCATAAAAGAGCTGCCAGGTGTCGTTTCCTTTCAGCTAAGCGTTACAACCCTTGGGCACAAGCCAGAAAGGGCAGCCAGTGTCTGCAGCATCAGCCCCTGCACAGAGCCCTCCGGGCATGGCAGCCCTTCTCCCTGTGAGTGCATCCCCTTCCTTGGGGTGTCCCTGGAAATCTCCCATAGCGCTTCCCAAGTGAGGCAAAGGGTCAGGGCTGTCTGCTCGGTCCGCGGTCCGCAGAGGTGAGACCAGCCTGCATTCAGGCTGTCCCCCTTCTGACATGTGTGCACATTTAGGGAACAGCAAACACCTCGGACACACTCCAGCTGGGACGGGGACCAATCAATAAAGCAGCAGTGGGCTGCCGGGAGTCCTTAGATAAGAGGCACCATGGAAAGTCTAGAGATCCTACCTCGTTCTCATCACGGTCAGTGAAACTCAGTCTAGATTTGTACCACAAAGTTTATTGCTATTTTCTTGAGGAAGTTTCTGCCAGGTTTTTTTGGGGAAAACTTAATGTGTTATTATTTGTTTTTCGACAAGATCTTGCTCTCTTGTGATCCTACCTTAACCTCTAAAGTAGCCGGGACTACAGGCAGGGTGGGCTAGGACTCAGACCTGGGGCCTCCCACGTGGCCTCAACAGGCAAAGTAGCAGTGTCTACCAATGCATGCTACTACGGTTAGGCCCTTAATGTTTTCCTCTGCAGTATTTTGTTCATTTATTTCCTAGATTCAGTTGGATTCCAACCAGACCAGCCTTGTGCCTGGTAGATGACCTGATAGTTGCCTGATTGGAGAAATATGGTGGAAGATGCCCTCTCCCCCGCTGGGTCCCACATAGCTGATTGCAGTTTGAGTCCTGGGCCCAGAGCTTGAGAAACATGGTAGGCATGTGTGCATGTGTGCCTAAAGTCCAGAGAGGAACATGAAGGAGAAGGGACGGCAACATGGCCAACCCCCAGGAGCATGCTTTCTCATTCTCCCTGTCTTTCTATCTCTGTCTGTCTTTCTCCAGTGAGCCCACATGCCCTATGGCAGGGGAAAAAAAAAAAAAAAGCCCTATCCTGAAATAGCCTCCCTTGCACAGATGTGGGGTCTAAGGGCCCACCCGCTTGGCAATTCATAATAATAATTGCTTAATCACATTTCTATATGAACCCATGTTTGTTTTGTGCACAGTATTCCTGAACAGCCTCCTATCCAAATACTTACCAGACCCAGCTAACTTCAGAGGCCAGTGTGAGACTTACTCAGAGCAGCGTATCTCAAAGTCATCCGGCATTTTTACGCTTTACTGCAGTGTTTTCATATACAACCTCATCTAGTTACATTCTGTAAGATGAGAGGCCCCCTGTATTGACCCCACTCTGCTGCAGGCTGGAGGCCACCCATCTGTCTCTGGCTCAGCCCTGAGCAACTCTTCCCACCGCACTAGCTGATGGTAGAAATGGGGAGATGGGGTGAGACTGATGGGTGGGCCACACAGCCCTGTCCACCGACAGACAGATATTGCAGCGCCAGGGGCCCTGGTGATGCGTCACTGACAGCTGTAAACTGTGCTAGGATCTACTGGGTGTCGGACCTAGGTTGGAATTGTTAGTTTTTGTTTTTGTTTTTTGGGTTTTTTTAATGATCAATATTTAATTTTTTAATTTTTAAGTTCTTTAAAATTTATTTTATACACTCAATCACTATACACCACAATCACTTGTAAAAAGAATTTTCCCAACACACATACACTGCACACCAGCCCAGTTAAAGATATTATCATAACAGTCAATCCCCCATTTCTGTGTCCCTTAATTGCCTTGCCTCTTTGTTTTTCTCCTTGATCACCTTTGTCTCTCCTTCCCAGAATTATTAGGTCTTAAGTGACCATAGGCAGAGAATTGGCCTCCTCCCCTGGTCCCCCGTTTCTCCGTCTATAAAATGGGATTGAGACCAGTTCATTTCTTAGGGTTACGGACAGAATCACATGCGGGCCCTGCCCGCTCT
>NW_006208456.1:3045382-3048563 GCF_000334495.1 Tupaia belangeri chinensis
GCCCTGCCCTGCTCTTCCTTAAATTGCAGTTTCCTCTCCTCTAAGAGCAGGCTCAGAAGCCCTGCAGCGTAGAACGCTAGCATGGAAAGGGTTTAGGGAGCATCAGGGCAAGTGAGTGTTTTTCAGACTTTAGATGTCGATCATTAATAAAAGAAAAGAAGGGGGTCCGCAGGTAGTATGGAGGTTAAGGCGCTGGATCCCACATGGCCGACTGCATCATTTGAGTTCGAGACCCAGGGTCTTGAGAATCACGCTGGGCACGTGTGCGTGCCCAAAACCCTGAGAGGAGACTGGAGAAGGGATGGCAGCGCGGCCAGCCCCCCCCCCGGGAGTGATTTCTCTTTCTCTTTCTCTCTCTCTCACCCTGGTGAGCACATATGGCCTACAGAAAACGAAACAAAGAAAGAAACAAAGCAAGGAAGGAACTACCTCTATGGCACAGTGGTAAAGTGTTCAAGAGAAGCCTGATCCCATGTGGCAACTGTGGTTTGAATCCTGGGCTGAGTCGGCCTGAAACATGCCAGCCATGTGCATGAGGGCCCAGGATCTGAGGGCTGGAGGACTGGAGGAAGGAGACTGTACCGTGCCCAGACTCGGTGGGGGGTGCTACCCCCTTTCTCTTTCTCTCCTACCTTCCTGTGTGTACCAGTGCTCTGTCACGAATAAAGTGGGGGGGGAGGGGATAAAAGGACCAGCTCTAGGGTTACTAACATTTTATTTTGCTGGTAAGGACACAAGAATAAGTATACAAGGGACTATAACCTACTATCGTTTTAATTCCATAAAAGAAAAGAATCCCAACTACTAGGTCAGTAGGAAAGTCATGATGTGTTTTTCTATGCAAAAATGCGTCATGACTTTTCCAAGAACCTAATAAGAAAAAAAAGAAGAGCTTAATATATAAATAACTTTTTTTTTTAAAAAATAAAAAAAGAAAAAAAAGAAAGACTTGTAGTTTTTTCCTGTCGGTTTGGGAACATTGCACTCCAGTGTTAGGGATTCTTGGATCATCCTAGTGCCCTGGCGTTATGGATAAGGACATAGCAGTCCAGAGAAGTGCAGTGATGGGGCCCAAGGTCACACAGAACCCTGGACGACGGAGATCCTTTCCTGTGGCCGGACAGGTGCCTGGGCTGGGAGTCAGGAGGTCTGAGTTCTACTGTCAGCCATCTGCCCTGTAGCCGTGCTCGCCGCCGGTTCAGCTTTTCAAAACTGGGCGTAATAATCCTCCTCCACCCAGCACTGGTGAACCCACTGCAAGAAGAGCTTCGAAAGGTTCTAGAGATGCCTGCAGGGTGTTACACAGGGTGGTGTGGGCGAGTGAGAGGTCTCTGCGCGTCATTTACTCGAAAGCATTTCAGCCAAGGAAACCAGACGTAGCAAATATGGTAACGCACTAACGGTTGTTCAGTCTGGATGACGGGTCTGGAGCTCGTTATGTGGGTCTCCCCACTTTGCCACGCACTGGAAACTTGTCATAATAAACATTCTGTGTAATTGTAAAAAGCATCCCGGCAAGGCAAGGGAAGGAATGGTGTTACTTACAGTGACGAGGTCCTCAGGGGGGCCCGAGTCCTGGGCTCCTCGGCCAGGTGGGGCTCCCCACTCTAGAAGACTGAGTTGCCCGCTCTTCACCAGTCTTGGGCAGACAGAGCCATGGTCAGGAAGTGATTCTGGTTTCCCTGCTTCCTCCCCAGG
This sequence comes from Tupaia belangeri chinensis, assembly GCF_000334495.1. Classification (NCBI taxonomy): domain Eukaryota; kingdom Metazoa; phylum Chordata; class Mammalia; order Scandentia; family Tupaiidae; genus Tupaia; species Tupaia belangeri. Next base: position 3,047,081 of record NW_006208456.1, read on the forward strand.
CAGGCCTGGTGGGTGAGGCTGGGTGAGAAGAGGCTCCTGCTCCTCCTTAGTGCAAGGTACCAAATGACAGACCCGGTCCTGCTGCAGCAGGGGACTCTAGGGACAGTGGGGGCTGCTGCGGGAGCCAGCCAGCTTGGGGCTTATGAATATGCAAATAGAAGCCAGAGCTGGTTGGCTGCCCCCCTGCCATTTTCCACCTCCACCCCAAATCAGGTGCCCTGAAGAGCCAGCTCAGAGTGGTCCATCCTGAAATGCCATCTCTCTGTCCTTGCCTGAGGACCCACAGAGAAAATGTGAAGACTGGAATTACCCAGCTTCTTCCATTGCTCTGACCTCCTGCCCTCGGCTTCATTCCAAATTCCCCTCTAAGGGAGGTCCAAAGGGAACATCTTTTCCCTCTCCCTCAAGAATCAGACTTAGCACTAAACATGGCATCTCTGACACGCAGGAAGGAGAGAGAGGTTGTGTGGCATCCCCTCCCAGCAGAAGTCAAACACAGTCGGGGAGACTGGCTGCTGGACCAGAAATGCCCATCCCTGACAGAGCTGGGAGAGCCCACTGTTCAAATCCACCTATCCTCAAATATTTTGCTATCTTCTCCTTCCACCTGGAAAGTGGAATGAATGTTGTAAAATGCAGCAATAAAAATAAATGAACTCATCAATATTAATAAATCCTCAAAAGATAACATTGAGTGAAAGAAGAGAGAATTACACAGGCACTACAATTTCATTTCTATTATGCTAAAAAAAGAGGTAACATAGAATGAACTTGGAAAACAAAAGATAGTCTACATTTTCATTGTGTATTTATCTATCCATTATTATTTTAAAAATTATTTTATTATTTATTTTATTATTATTATTATTTTAAAGTTTTTTGTTTGTTTGTTTGTTTTGCTTTAGGACATGTGTGCTCACCAGAGAGAGACAGAGAAAGAGAGAGGGAAAGTGAGAAAGCAAGCCACCAGGGCCAGGACTCAGACTGCAGTAGGCTGTGTGGGAGTCCAGCACCTTAACCACCACACCACCTGCTGGCCACTATCCATTATTTGTTATTACAACTGAATGGAGAGGCAGATGAAATTCAGGTATCGCAGGTAACACAGAGTGACTATCAGGCATAGTCCCTATTTATGAAGCCCAGAGATGGAAAGATAGCCTATAGCCCCATCTGCCATCTGCTTAATAATACGTACAAATATATAAGTGAGGATGTGAGTTTCTGTGAGACCACTACTCAGACACTGGGAGATTTGGGAAAGAACACCGTGTGTATAATTTAAGTTGCGCTGCCCACTCGGTGGTAACTTTTTTCCTGTTAACTGAGCCACACAATCCTTCTTTTTCTTTCTTTCTTTCTTCTTTCTTTCTTTCTCTTTCTTTCTTTCTTTTTCCTTCTTCTTCTTTTTCTTCTTTCTCTTCCTTCCTTCCTTCCTTCCTCCCTCCCTCCCCTATCTCTTCCCTTCCTTCTCCCCTACGTC
>NW_006208456.1:3048585-3053928 GCF_000334495.1 Tupaia belangeri chinensis
TCTCTCTCTCTTTCTTTCTTTCTTTCTTTCTTTCTTTCTTTCTTTCTTTCTTTCTTTCTTCCTTTCTTTCTTCCTTTCCTTTTTCTTTCTTTCTTTTTTTTTTAATTTGCCAGAGGGTATATGTGCTCATCAGAGAGAGACAGCAAGAGAGGGAAAGTGAGAAAGCTCCCTCCACGGGGCATGGTCACACCGCAATTGCTTCTGCTCCATCTCTCTGTCCTTTCTGGATTTTGAGCATATGCACATACCCGGTGTGTTTTTCAAACTGCTTGTGGGAACTCAAACTGCACGGTTGGCCGTGTGGGATCCATCTGCCTTAATCACCAGGCCATGGGCTGGCCTGCCACTAAACCCTTTCTAAAAACGCGTACTTTTTTTCATATATATGTGTGTGCGTGTGCATGTGCGTGCGTGTGTGTGTGTTTATTCCCAGAGGGTACATGCACTCACCAGAGGGAGAGAGAGGGGATGAGAGAGAGAAAAAGCACTCCTCAATGGGGCATGGCCATGCCACAATCTTTTTTCCTCTATTCCTCCTTCCTGTCAGATTTTGGGCACACACATCCATATGCCTGGTGTGTTTGTCAAGTCACCAAGGCTAGGGTTCAAACCATGGTCACCCAGGTGGGATCCAGCTCCCTTAACCTCCTTGCTACAGGGCAACACTTTTTCTACATAATTTAAAAGTAAATACACATGTGTGTAGTTTAAGACCCATGTGTATTAAAGCTAGAATTAAAACAGGGAGGGTTAATATGTAATTCAGTCTAGTTGTGGTTAGGTTAACTAGGAGTGATGGTGAGGAAGGACCTCACAGGGTTGTTCCACTCCCTAGGTTGAGTAGCAAGTGTGGGGAGTCCTCCTATTATTTTTCCTTAAAGTGTAACATAGATTTAGACAGTAGGCCTTCCTATCCATGAGGATACCTTCTGAGACCCATAGTGAACATCTCAGCTCCTGGAAAGTGGAACTGTGCATAAGGGAGGACCACTGTCTGTTGTTTTTCTCTTCTTTTTTTTTTTTTTTGGAGAGGTTTTCGCTATAGGGCGCGTGTGCTCGCCAGACAGACAGAGAGAGACATAGAGACAGAAAGCGAGAAATCACCCCCCAGAGAGGATGGTCACGCTGCAATCCCTTCTCCTCCATTCTTCTCTCGGGATCTTGGGCACGCACGCACACGCGCCCGGCGTGAGTTTTAAGCCACTGGGTCCGGGACGCGAACTGCGGTCAACTACGTGGGACTCCAGCGACATAGCCATTACACTAACTGCTGGTTCCCTGTTGTTTTTGAAACCTATCCACATTGACCATATAACTACCTCACCCGTATTTCATGTCTGCATAGTACTGTATTTGTATTTGTGAACATTCTACAATTTCTCCATTCTTTTTGTTAAGAGATTTTTGCTATTGTGCATGTGTACTCGTCAGAGACTCAGAGAGAGAGAGACAGAAAGAGAGTAGGTGAGAAATCATCTGCTGGGGGGATGGCCACACCACAATCCCTTCTCCTCCATTCTCCTCTAGGGACCTTGGGCATACATGCATATGCACTCTGTGTGAGTTTCACGCCGCTGGGTCTGGAAATCCCATGGTCAGCCATGTGGGAGACCAGTGTCTTAACCACTACATCATCTGCTAGCCTCCATTTTCTTCTTAATGGACCTTTGGCAGTCTGCAATTTTTTGTACTACATATATAAGACAATTCCAGTACTTGACTCTGATATATGTATGTGAGCTTCTCTGTGGCTCTTATCAGAAACCATAGTAAGAAACATATTTTGGGGTCGGCAGGTGGCATGGTGGTTAAAGGCACTGGACTCTCACATGGCCAACCATGGTTCAAGTCCTGAATCTGGTGGCTTGCTTTCTCATTTTCCCTCTCTCTCTGTCTGTCTGATCAAACTGGAAAGTAACAATAATAATAAATAAAGTTAAAATAATATAATTCTTTAAAGAAAAAAAAAGAAACATATTTTTACCAAGCACACAGTTTGCACATATATGCTCACACATATTTGTAAAAGTGAACAGCAGCCCAGTTGTGGTTACACACACTGCTAAGACACTGTGCTCTACAGGCTGAAGGGAGAGCCCAGGTTTGAATCCCAGTCCAACTCGAAGGCTGGACACTGAGTATTGTGAAACAATACTCAACCCTTTTGAATATATATTTTACAATGAACATTTTTTTCCTAAAGAATTATTTTATTTATTCATTCATTTATTTTAATTTGACCACAAAGAGACACAGAGAGAGGGAAAGGGAGAGCAAGCCACCAGGTTCAGGACTCGAACCATGGTTGGTCATGTGGGAGTGTCCAGCGTCTTAACCATCATGCTACCCACTGGTCCCATAATGAACGTCTTTTTAAAGAGTTCTCTTTTCGGGTCAGCAGGTGGCATGGAGGTTAAGGCAGCTAGATCCCCCATGGCCATTTTTTTTTTTTTTGAGAAGTTTTCGCTATAGGGCGCATATGCTCGCCAGACAGACAGAGAGAGACATAGAGACAGAAAGCGAGAAATCACCCTCCGGGGGGATGATCACGCTGCAATCCCTTCTCCTCCATTCTCCTCTCGGGATCTTGGGCACGCACGCACATGCGCCCGGCATGAGTTTTAAGCCACCGGGTCTGGGATGCGAACCGCAGTCGACTACGTGGAAGTCCAGTGACATAGCCATTACGCTAACTGCTGGTTTCCCTCCCCCCCACCATGGCCACTTTTGAGGTTCAAGTCTTGGATCCCGCGGCTTGAAAATCAATTCGCATGTGGGCAAGTGCTCAAAATCCCGAGAGGAAAATGTGGAAGGGATTGCAGTGTGGCCATCCCCGCTAGGCATGATTTCACTTTCTCTCTCTGCCTCTCTCCACAAGCACACACACCCCATAGTAAATGAAAGGATAAAAATTATAAATAAATAAAAAAAAGAGTTCTCTTTTCAACCCTTCTGAACCACTATTTACATTCATAAACCCTTGTCTCAATGGACAACATTGTGTTCCGGGAGGCCCTCAGTGCAGAGAAAGTGCTAGCTTATTAGGTTGCACCTTGGACTCCACAGAAGCTCACAGTGAATCTCAAGGAAATAAATTTCAACCTTTACCCTGTGGGAGGGACATTGCATGCCACCCTGCACGAATGTGTGTGTGTGTGTGTGTGTGTGTGTGTGTGCGCACATGCACGTGTGGGTGTCTAAGTCTGTCAATTCTAATATGAACTTGGGTGCTTACTAAAACTCCAGGAGAAATGCTTTGCCACATTCTTACCAGGCTTGAGCTTTGAAACGAATCTCAAAAATTAATTATTAAGGGAACCAGCAGTTAGCGTAATGGCTATGTCGCTGGATTCCCACGTAGTCGACCGCAGTTTGTGTCCCGGACCCGGTGGCTTAAAACTCACGCCGGGCGCATGTGTGTGCGTGCCCAAGATCCCGAGAGGAGAATGGAGGAGAAGGGATTGCGGCGTGACCATCCCCCTGGGGGGTGATTTCTCGCTTTCTGTCTCTATGTCTCTCTGTCTGTCTGGCAAGCGCACGCGCCCTACAGTGAAAATCTCTCCAAAAAAAAAATTAATTATTAAAACCTGTGGAAGAATTAAGTAGCTATCTAAGAAATATTAACAGCCAGAAATTTGCCTTAGCTCCCAATCTCCATTCTTGAATTCTTTAGCTGTGTCCAGCAGTAGAGGAAGCATGCAAGTATTTAGTGATTCTATTCCATAAATATTTACCGAGTACTACCGAGTACTACCGAGTACTCAGTTGTGTGCAGAGGATTAGGAAAATAGAGCGTGGTCCCTTTCCCTCCTGCTGCTCCACCCAGGAGAGGAGACAGACCCATAAACAAGACATTGTGTACAATGCTTGTAGAAATACAGACGCAATACTTCGAAAGCATAGAAGTACCTTCACTCACTGTGCCAGGAAGGATTAGAAAGGGATTCAGAATGAGGCTTACAGGATGATTAGGAGTCCCTAGACAAATAGGAGAAGGGAACAGTTCATGGGAAGTGGTGAAGGGATGAAATAGCACACAGAAGGTGGTGGCCAGCAGTGTGGGATGACTAATGCTCAGGATCTGTGAGAATGGGAGAGGATCATTTGAGAAGTTGGATTATCAGGTGTCTGGTTGAAGAATTTGAACCATATCCTACAGATAGGAAGAGGTCACTGAAAGATTTGCAGCGAAGGAATGATGTGATTCTGTTTGCATTTCAGAAGGATCTTTGACACAGGTGTGAGGAGGGGCTGGAGAAAGTGAAAGTGGAGGCTAGCAGCTGTTTCCAAAGCTTTTTAAATAAGCCAGGTGAAGGATACTGAGGCAGGGAACCAATGCTTTCTCTTTTTCTAGTTAGGGTTCTGTCTACCCCGCCACAATTCCTTCCTTCTTCTCTCCCTGCTTTCCCTCTTTCTCTCTTTCCTTTTCATTTTTAATTGTCAGAGGGTAGGTGCACTCACCAGAAAGAGACGGAGAGGTTGAAACCACCTCTAAATGGGATGTGGTCATGTTGCAATCCCGTCTCTGTTTCTCCATCCTGTCTGGATTTTGGGGCATGCACACACACGCCTGGCATGATTTTCAAGCCTCTGGGCCAGTATTTGAATCACGATCAGCCGTATGGGATCTGGCTCCCTTAACCACTAAGCTTATAGAGCCAGCCTATCCCTACAGAATTCCAGTGGCAGTGTGTACTAGTTTGTTCCATTGCTAATATTAGAAAAGACCTAAGTCTGGGTAACTTAGAAGAATATAAATTTATTTAGTTTATGGTTTGCAGATCCAAGGCTGAGGGACTGCTTTGACTTTGCTGAGGGTTTTCTTGCTGGCAGGTAACATGGCGGCAGGCTTCCTCGCATGACAGCTGACAAGAGCTTACACAGAGCAGAGGCTGCCTCTATTTCATTCCTCTTCCCATAAACCTACCAGTACTCAATCATGGGGGCCCCACAACTGATGCCTAATCACTCCCCAGAGGCCTTGCCTTTCAACACCATGATAGGATGAAGGGTCCACCCTCTCAGCACTGTTACAATGGCTTGCACGTGAACTTTGAGGAGACACATTCAATCCTAGCACAGTGCTCTCAGGGTGGGTGAGTGAAGGCCCTGTACAGGTTCTAAGATGACTGGCTAAAGAGCGAACAAGAAGGGGACTGGATGATTCATTCTCCCTTTCATACATTCTCTCATTGTTAATTCAGCCAGAGGCTACAGAACACCTTTTTCTATTAGAAATGTGAGATATACAGGTGACCACTGGGGGTGTGGGGGGGTGGGTGGGGAGGGGCTAAGGACTGGAGGGAAGGGAACAATTAGAGAAGGAAGAGGTGCTATGGAATT